>NW_024105091.1:0-55320 GCF_003945595.2 Pipra filicauda | reverse complement strand
CCCAATCCATCCCAGTCCATCCCAGTCCATCCCAGTCCATCCCAGTCCCTTCCCAGCAGCCGCCGCCGTTTCCCGGGTCCTGCCCCCCCGCCCCCCCAAGATGCTGACGGGGGTCGGGGTTCCGTCTTTGCCTTCGTCTCCCTGGGCCTGCCTGGAATGAAGGGGCCGCTGGGACACTGCGGGACCTCCTGAAACCAAAGGAACCCGGGGAGAATTTGGGTACTCCTGGAATCAAGGCACAATTGGGACACTGCAGGGCCCCATGGAAAAAAAGGAACCTTGTGACACTGCGGAATTCATGGAATCCAGGGGCCTTTGTGACAGGGGGGCCTCATGGAACCAAAGGAAGCCTGAGGTGTTTCAGAAGGTCATGGAATCAAGGGGCCACTGGGACACTGCAGGGCCTCTGGCAATTAAAGGGACACTGGGACACTGGGGCAGGACATCCCCCCTGCAATGGCCCCAAGACAATGCCCCATTTGCAAAGGGGTCAGTGCTGAGCTGAGAGGGGGCCGGGACAAGGCAGGAGATGTTGGACCCCAGACTGGTTTGACCCCAAATGAAGCCCCTGATGGTGAGGGAACCCCTGGAGTCCAAGGACTGTCAGTCCATGGGTTTCTACCAGAAAGGGCCAGTCCCCTTTCCCAGGGGCAGGTTCTTCCAACAGAACCCTTCTTGGGGGTGTGTGGAGATTCCTGCCTTGGCTGGGGACCCCCCCAAGGTCACTGCTGGAGGTTGAGAGCAGAGATCTCCCCACCAGCGCTGCTCTGGGGGAGTTCCATCCATCTCTAATTAAGAATTCTTGCTTGTTTGCCACCTTTAGTAGAATTGCTTCAACAATTGCTTTAGTGTAGTGCCCTGTCCTATCTTATCCTGTACTCCTGGTAGTTTTAGTGTTTCTATTGTTCACTAAATAATTCTGTTCTGTGTCATCATTTGCAAAAATAAATAATTCATTTTCTATCAATAGATCTGATTTGCCATCATTCCCCATTCCTGATCCATCCTGGAACAACCACACTGGGGGCAACTGGGATCAGAGTGGGAGCAGCTGGGCCCCTGCTGGGCTCATACTGGGACCATACTGGGAATGACTGCAATAATACTGTATGTGAGAGAGACTGTAACCATACTGGGGATGTCTGGGATCAAACTGGATTCGTACTGGAAGTGTCTGAAATTTCCTGGGATCATACTTGGGGTGACTGGACTCATAGTGGGATCATCCTGGGAGCAACTGGGACCATGCAGGGGCAAATGGCCTCCTCCAGGCAGTGACTGAAAGTGCCTGGGGCCATACTGGACTCAGACTGGGAGTCCCTGAGAGGGAAAGGGGGACTGGGAGTAACTGGGGGGACTGGGAGCAACTGGGACCACCTTGGGGACAACTGGGATCCTTTTGGGAGTGACTGGGATCACTGTGGGTGTGACCAGGACCATACTGGAACCATCCTGGGAGTGACTGTCAGTGCCCAGGATCATAGTGGGAGTGACTAGAACTTCGCAGGAGGGAACTGGGAGCCAGTGGTGCCATGCTGGAAGTATGGTGGAACTGGGAGTAACTGGGAGTGACAGGGTGCATACTGGAGGCAACTGGCATAGACTGGGAGTGACTGAGATTGTACTGATGGGAACTGGAAGCATCCTGGGACAAGTGGAAGTAACTGGGTAGGACTGTGAGCATGCTGAGGGCAACTGGGATCTACTGGGAGAGTCTGCAGCCATCCTGGGGCTGACTTGGACCATGTGGGGGGCAACTGGGAGTGACTGGGAGTGACTGGATGTACAAGGGGGCAACTGGGATTGGCTGGGACCATACTGAGGGAAGACTGGAATCATAGTTGCATTGACTGGATCTGTGCTAGAGGTAACTGGGAGCAACTTGGTTCATGCTGGGGACAACTGGACCAAGAGTGAAGGTGACTGGGGTCATACTGGGAGTGACTGGGAGCATTCTGAGGGCAGTTGGGACCATTCTGAGGGCAGTTGGGACCCTGTTGGCGCAACCTGGATATACTGGGAACAAGTGGGATCAAAGTGGAGGTGACTGGGATCATACTGGGAGTGACTGGGAGCACACTGGGAGTGACTGGGAGTGGCTGTGAGCAACTGGGATCATGCTGGAAGCATGGAAAAGAGATTTCTTCCTTAAAAGACTCCTTTTGGCCCAAGACCCCTCGGTGCCATGGCAGATGTTTCCTGCGGTGTTTGAGCATTCCCAGGAGCACAAATCCACAGGGATCTGCTGCAAAGTCGCCTCTAGAAAGGCCAAACCAGCCAAGGGGGAGTTTTGTAGCCAAACCCAACCAGGTCTGTGTTTCCTGGTTCACCAGCTCTGCTCTTCTCCCCCCTCTGAGGTGGGATGGGAGCAGCGCTGAGACCCAAAAAACTGCCAGAAACACCCCAAAAAAGTTGCCAGAATCCCCCCAAAATTAATGAACCCCCCAAAAATTCCAAGCAGATCCCATCCTTCCATCCCTGTGCTTTGCTGCTGGTTAAAAGCAGGTTGGAAATACAATCCTGTCTATTATTATTGTAACACAAAATATTGATCTAATCATCATGACTGGGTTTCGCGAACGAAGATTTGGGAAGGCTCTATCCACATTTGCTACAGGCACACTGGTGGCTTATGAGGCCAATACGTGACAGACATATCCGATTGCAAAAAGCACAGCAGAAAGATTCCTTAGACGGTGTATTCTGCAAGACACGGTTCCTTCTGCGTTGCCTTTTTTCCTCGAGGGTGATCCTGCGTGTGTTCTCAAAGGAGACAGCTGCGTTAGAGATGGGGTGTCTCCAGGCCTCCCGATTGGAGGCCAGAATAGACCAGTTATGGTGATCAATATGGCCAAGGCTGAGATGTTGTGTCAGGGAGTCCTTGTATCTTTTCTTCGGGGCTCCTCTCTTGCGGCAGCCGGTGGCAAGTTCACCACAGAGCACGATCTTAGGGAGGGGGTGGTTGGTCCTTCATCCTGGAGACGTGCCCTGCCCAGCCCAGCTGTGTTCTCATCAACATGGCCTCAATACTTGTGACTGCTGCTTGTTCTAGAACAGATGTGTTGGTCACATCATCTGACCAGTGGATGTTTAGGATTGTACGGAGGCAGCGTTGATGGAAGCGTTCCAGGAGTCGCAGGTGGTGGCTGTAGATGACCCATGATTCGGACCCATATAAGAGAGTAGACAGCACAATGGCTCTGTAAACACTGATCTTGGTACTTTTCTTCAAGTCTTTATTTTGCCAAACTCTTTTATGAAGCTTTCTGAAGGCACTATATGCCTTTGCTAACCTGTTGTCTATCTCCCCGTCAATCTTATCATCCAAGGAGATGAGGCTACCTAGGTGATTAAAGTGCTGGACTTATTTGAGCTCTGATTGGCCAATGGTGATATGGGGATGATGGAAGACTTCCTGAGGTACAGGTTGATAGAGAACTTCTGTCTGACTTCCAGCCCAAAGAGCTCAGCAGCCTCAGCAAAGCAGGATGTTAAACGCTGCAGAGCTGCTTCTGTGTGAGCGACGAGGGCGGCGTCATCAGCATAAAGCAGCTCCCGGACAAGATGGTTTAAGGTCTTGGTGTGGGCCTTCAGTTGCCTTAGGTTGAAAAGGCTTCCATCGGTACGGTATCAAATGTAGATACCATCCTGATCCTCGAGGTCTGCCGTGGCCCTTTGGAGCATCCTGCTGAAAAAGACTGTGAATAGGGTTGGAGCGAGAACGCAGCCGTGTTTTACACCGTTCTTTATTAGAAAGGGCTCAGAAAGTGCATTGCCATATCTGACTTGGCTGTGCTGATCCTCATGGAGTGAGATGATCATTTTAAGGAACTTGGGGGGACAACCTAAATGTTCCAAAATCTGCCATAGGCCTTTTCTGCTCACAGTATCGAAAGCCTTGGTGAGGTCAACAAAGGTTCCATAGAGACCCTTGTTCTGTTCCCTACACTTCTCTTGCAGTTGTCTGAGAACAAACACCATGTCTGTGATACTCCTGTTGACTCTGAAGCCACACCGACTTTCAGGTAGAATTCCTTCTGCTATAGTGGGTATTAGTCAGTTCAAGAGTATTCTTACCAGGATTTTGCCAGCAATGGGGAGCAGAGTAATACCCCGGTAATTTGAGCAATCTAGTTCGCCTAGTTCCCAATGGCATACCACAAATTCGTGACATTTGGCATGGAGTGCAAGGCCCCCATGTTTCCAGACTTCAGGGGGAATTCCATCAACCCCAGCTGCCTTGCCGATTTTCGCCTGCTGTACGGCCTTGAGGGTTTCTCCTAAAGTGGGGGCAGTATCCGATTCGTATTTCACCACTTACTGTGTGATGGACTGAATTGCTGAGTCTTGGACTACACAGTTGGTACTGAAAAAAGTCTGAAAGTGTTCAGATCATTGATTCAGAATGGAGGTTTTATCTGTTAGAAGTGTTTGACCATCAGCACTGAGTACTGGGCTTTGGACCTGGTATGCAGGCCCATATGCTGTTTTCAGAGCCTCACAGAATCCTTTGTGATCACCCGTATCTGCGTATAATTGAATTTTTTCAGCTAGATCAATCCACCACTTGTTCTGGATATCAGAGAGTTTCTGTTGGAGCATGCTGCATGCAAGACGAAAAGCTGTTTTTCTTGCATGACAGGACGGCAGTGCAAGGTGTGCTTGGTGGGCAGTTCGCTTCAGAGAACAGAGCAGAGCTGTTTACGTCCTAAAATGCCCCCATATGAGCAGGAGGCAGGAGCAGAGGCACTGTTCACGAGTGCCATTGTTGATTGTCTTCATCAGAGAGCTCCTGAAGTGCTGCTGGGAGGACGGTAATACAGGACCTAGACATCAGGTTAGGGCAGGGGCATAAAAAGGTCACCTGAGAGGTGTAATGCAGGAGTAAATGCAGAGACTTTGTCTGGGTAAGGGATACAAGGAGCCTCCCCAAGGATGACAGGGATAAAACCAGCTGCTGCAAGACGTGATGAAAAAAGCCATCCAAGCAAAGTCAGGCCCGAGCTGGATGCCCCAAGTATAAAAGAAGAAACACCTCGAAGTGGAGCAGGAGCCATATGAACTGTGCTGAGCTGGGCAGGAGTGAAACCACCTGTCCTGAGAAGAACTGAGTAAAACTTGATGCCCCATTCCAGGCAGGGGCCAAACCAGGCAGGTCAAGTGTTGTTAAATAACAACCAGCTGCATCCTTGGCGCATGAGAAACACTATCTGCCTGCTGAGCAGAGGTTACACCAGGTGTCCAGAGGACTGCCTGTTGCTAAACACCTCTGAAACTGTCGGGATAAATAGGACCCTCTAACAAATTGGCTTTTTACTGTTAGAAAGCAAGTGATTACTTTTATTTGCAGCCCTGCGTGTGCATGTGGCTGACAAAAATCCTGCCTCCGTACTGACAGCAAGACATCGCTTTTCACCTATTTATACAGATTTGGCAAACAAAGAAATTAATGTTCATTGCTTCCAAATGACATCACTCACTCCCTTTCATTAATTAGTATTTTATGTGGTATTGGTTATTAATTTCTCACTTCCTACTGTAATAACTTCATATCTTTAATCTTTTTTGTATATTTTCCCTCCCCTAGGGATTTTCTGACACAAATGCTGAGCCTTTGTTGGTCTTCTTCTTTAGCTGCTGGTTTCTGCAGAAGGTCCTTGTAGTCCATAAATCTTGTGTTCCAGATCTCCTCCTTCAACAGGACATCTTTCTCTGACAGGCTTTCTCCACTGAAGCATACCAGGGTTAACTTCAACAAAACCTACAGTTTTAGGACTTTTCCCAGGCTGTGTTCTCCCAAAGGAGCTTATGACAATTTTTACTCCATGCTGGCTAAAGTTGATTTAAGGCTGAACGCACCGCCTATGATGTGTGTTAAAAACAACTAATCAAAAAGTTAATTAGGAACACTAAAAAAATTAGAAAAGTTTGATGATTTCCAACAAGCCCAAAACAACATAGGCCAAGTGCAGCAGGGACAAAACTGTCTCTATCCATTGATGCCAGGAAAAGGCAACAGTAGTAAAACTCAACAGCCACAGGTGCTATTAAGCCGGTATTTGTTTATTTCGGCGCCGGACGTGCAGGGGACAGCTCCGCCTAACACGCGCGTGCCCTCACCATCCAGAGTGGGAGTCTGGCTAAAGTTGCGGCTGATCAAAACCTAACCAAGCCTAGCGGCAGGAGTAAATGTGAAGCTGCTAAAAAGCCATCCAGGAACGTTTTCAGAGCTTGAGGACAAGACAGCAGCTGGGCGGGGGCCAGCAGCCAGCCAAGGTCCTCCCAGCGCAGCCTCTGAAGGGTTCCTTTGGCAGTCCCAGTTCAGGGTCAGCCCATGGTTGTACCCTGGGGGCAGATGAAATTAATTGGAAAGGAACCCATAAGAGTCCAGGTGCTTTGCTAAGAGTCTCACCGATAGAAGTGGCAGTGAACCCCTCAGCGTCTTGGGGGCCAGAAAAGCTGTGACCTGGCTCAGTTACAGCCCTGAGCAGGCTTTTACTCCTCAGGCCGTGTGGCTCAGGGAAGGTGTGGGAGCTCTGTCAGAGGATGACTAGCCCTTTGCCACCAGCACGGGGGGAGGTCCAGTGGCTTCCACCTGGCGGATGTGCCATGTGGGTTCCTGTGCCCAAGAACCATGTGGTTCCATGGGGTTCCATGTGGTTCCATGTGACCCCATGTCACAAAGGGGCAGAGATGTGGCACCCATCCGGTATCCTGAGGAGCGCGCCAACGAAAATCAGTTGGACAGAGTTGGCCTTCGGGATAACTCAGCTCCTTCCTTTGCTACTTGTGTGCCTGCCTTTTTTGGATGGTTTATTGGTTACTGACCATTTCTCCTCAACTTTCCTCCTCTTTCAAAGGTAATGCTTTGACTTTTGGCACAGATCATAGAGCAGGGTATAGGGGATAAAAGTATAGGCTGATTTATACCTTCCGAGCTGTAGGCTGAGCTGTTACAACTTTTAGAGGCTGGCCAGGTATGACCTAGGCTAGAATTCCAGTTTGCTGATTCTTGGTTTTTTTTTCCATAGCCTAGGATAGGTAAGCAGGGAGGTGACTGTAGTCTGAGGGGATGGGCTCAGCCCACCTTGATTGCTGTGGGAGGGAGGGAGGCAGAAAAAGGAGAGCAGCAAAGGCAGCAGTTAAAGTAGTGGCTGAAAGACGGTCACTCCTAGGAGGTGGGAAAGCCAGAGGGCTCTGTTGCTGAAGCAGTGTCAGGAGAGCAGCAGGGCCTCTTCAGAGAAGGTACCGTACATTGGAGCATTTCAAAAGGGCCTTTGAACCCGCTGTGAGTTGGTGCCCCGCGCCTGATCATAAGGGCGTGAGCTGCAGCTCAGCAGCAGTTACGAGCACCACTGAAAGACTTGGTGGGGGATGCCGTTCTGCGTTTCTTTAGAGTTTTGATACTTTCGGTGAGCTACAGTAATTTCTTTGCAACTAGGTGACGGGATTGGTGCTGTTCTCTTTCTGGAGAAAAAGACATCCTTGGTCATCTAAAGCATTGCACTCTCTGCCTGAGAGAGGCAATGGCCACAGCAGGGAACGACTCCTGTGAGTAATAGCTTCACCAGCAGGTTTGGACTTTGTGAACTGCCACAGGCAACTGACATGGCTGGTGGTCAAATCCCAGAATGATGTGCTCACAACCTAGAGTGATCTCTGGGATGTTTCCTGAGAGCAGTCCAACTGACCCCCGTGTTTACAATTAGACCCAGGAAAACACCTTTTGTCGCTCCTCTGACACTAGGTACAAGACTTTGAAAGCTGCCATTGCTCGTAGAGAGGTCTGCCATCCTTTGGGTTACCTTCCGTGCTCAGTATTTACTTGTTTTCAACAAGTTACAATCAGGAAAAGGGATGGCTTCACTGATAATCCAGTCTAGAACTCTACTGAGAAAGGAAGGTAGCCTGCGGCCCAGAAATCAGATGGTGGGTTTGTTGGACTCTCAGCAACGTAAACAGGGGAATGGATTTTTCCAAGACAGTAAATTTAAATGGCACTGTTTAAGCTTCCCCTGATGTTGTTGGGTTGGCAGTTGAAGCAGATGGTCCTGAGTGCTCCTGTAGAGACCTCACTGTTTAAATATGCCTTTGTGCCTCATTTCATCTTTTTCCAAATGGAATTTCCCTGCAGTCATTGCCGAGGGAATGACTCCACCACAAAGGATCCTCTTTCCCCCCGAGAAGATTTGCATGGTCTGGCAGCAAAGACAGAGTGCTGGAGCAGGACTCCGCAATGTGGGCAACACATGCTTCCTTAATGCTGTCCTGCAATGCCTGACATACACCCCGCCGCTGGCCAACTATCTGCTCTCCCGGGAGCACAGCCAGGCCTGTGAGTACTCTTAGGGACATCTCCCTGTGAATCTGTTAATCAAATCCCAAGGATTCCCAGAACCTGAAATTTGATTTAGGAGAAAAGCAGCCCTTTGTCAGCCCCAGAACTTGTGTTCTTTGTACACTCAGGAGCCACCTGTCCTGTCCAGCTGTCTTATTCTTCATGAAGGCACATCTTTCTAGCTCTGGGTCTCTATTCCTGCAAGTTAAAACCTCAGTTTAGCATTCCTCTGAAGAACATTTTCTATGCACTAAAACGTGCCGTGCTTGTTGAAACACTGGGAGGAGTGGCATATTGCACTGGAGTGGGAGTGGAAGAAGAGGAGTATTCCACCACGAGGGATATTTTGCTAACCAGAGGACCTTCTCTCCCTCCCTCCTCAGGTCGCCAACAAGGCTTCTGCATGATGTGCATCATGGAAGCGCATGTTAACAAGGTCCTGCATTCAGTCAGTGCCATCCTGCCTTTGGCTGTTCTCAGGGCTTTCAGATGTATGTGATTTCCGGTTCTTTGACAGGTTTTCTTCCCTTCCTGTAGGAGACAACTACTAACTTCCTGTTTCTTAGTCATAGGAGAACATTTTCAGCTTGGCAGGGAGGAAGATGCCCATGACTTCTTATGCTGTACTGTCAATGCCATGCAGAGAGCTTGTCTGAGTGCAAGCAACGAGTAAGCACAAGCAAGTTACCTTTACAAAGTTCTGAGCCCTTTGGACTCCTTGATGTGGCCTCATCAAGGAAAACCTCCAGCCAGGGCTTGGAGGAAGTAATGCTCTGTCTTACTACTTGTTTCCAGCTTGGACATATCATCTCAATCTACTACCATTGTCCATCAAATATTTGGAGGCTTTCTGAGATCCAGAGGTATGTTTCTACAACAGCTGCTCTCCTTGGCACTGCCTGTGCCCTTCTGTCTGCCTGTGCCCAACAGCTGGCCCTGGGACTAGCAGGACAGGTACAATGAGCACAAAGCAGGACCATCGTTCAGCTCACCATTGCTCGGCATTTTGATTTTTCCTTCCAGTCATCTGCTTCAGCTGCAAAGCCATTTCTGATTCCTATGAGGCCTTCCTGGATGTCCCCTTGGATATCAAAGTAAGAGGTTTTGCAGTTGTGCTTCAAGACATGGCAAGGCTTTTCAGAGTCAACCCATTTGTCCTGAAAGCATAGACTGTGAACACCAGAGGTCTTGGTCGTGGATGGGAAGGGGGACGGATGTTGTCCTCCTGCAGAGGCCATGGCACTGGTCTCTCTGTAGGTGCTGGCTTGAAGCTGGACAAGCACCCATTATGCGCTCTGCACCCTTGACATATCCTCATCCTTCTTTCCTTTGCCCTCCTTCAACACCTGTCTGGCTTCCAGGCTGATGGGTTGGATTGTTTTCACTACTGATGACCCTACATTATAACAGCAGTAGCTCAATGGCAGGTGAGAGAGAGAGGGAGCTCTTGATTGCCCCTGAGAACCTCTGGGACAGGGGAAATGTTCAGCACCACACTCTCTTTCTGGCTCCTTCTGGATACAGCTTGCAGATTCATGGCGGGTCTCCTCAGCATCAGCTACAGGGGTTTTCTTGTCAGCTCCTGGAAAATGTGTGGGCCAGGGCATTTGCTGTAGCTCAGTGCACCGATTTCTCAATTCTCCAGGCAGCCTCATCCCTCACTGCAGCTCTGGAGGACTTTGTAACACCTGAGCACCTGGATGGTGAAAACTGCTTTCAATGTAGCAAGTAAGATGATTCCTAACAACATATTAACACTAGACTCTGTGGGAGGGGCTACAAGTCATTGAGCAGAAGTCATCTTCTCGTGGAAGTTTACTGCACACTGATGAGACACAGTTTTGTTTGTCTGGTTTTTTGGGGGAGGGGGGTTGGGGTTTTTTCTTTCTTTGTTTGTTTGTTTGTTTGTTTGTTTGTTTTAAATATGGCACCGAATTGCCTTAAAATAGCATAAGGATGCACGAGACAAGAAAGGTTGTCTGACTGCCTTGGTGGAAGATAGGGTGCATTTCAGCGCTGTGCTCTGTGCTTGGTTTCAAGGTGTGAGAAGAATGTTGCCACCACTAAGAGGTTCACTGTCCACTGTGCACCCAAGGTTCTCACTGTGTGTCTGAAGAGGTTTGACTGCTTCACTGCTGGGAAGATCAGCAAGGTGTGTACACTATTGGTGTGCAGCTTTCTCTTCAAGAAGCAGATTTCCTAAAGCAGTATGCTTGTCACAAGCTGCTTGTGTTGGGTTTTTTGTGGTCCCTTCTGGGGAGTGGAAAGTTCCAGTGGGAAGACAGGCAAGCACTGTGCTCTGATAGGGCTGCTTTGACTGAGAAGGGTTTCCTGCCACCCAAACGATTTTATGTTGCTTTATGGAAAACCAAGTGCCCATGAGCCCCCGAGATGTATTGATACACCTGGACTGGCCCCTGCACTTGGTAGGCTATTTCATGGCACAGACCAGGGTCATTTCTGAGCCCTCTTGGTCTCTCCATAGGTTGTAGAGTATCCGGAGTACTTGGATCTTCGCCCATACATGTCTCAGGCAGATGGAGAACCCCTCCTCTACTCCTTATATGCTGTCCTGGTGCACAGTGGTGTCAGCTGTCATGGAGGACACTATTTCTGCTACACAAAGGTAAAAGAGCAACTTCCTTCCCATTGGGGAAAAAGGTGTGCTGGGGAAGATAAACTTTCCTGTCAGTGTTACTGACAGCCAAAGTTTTGGGGCAGAAGGCCTCCTTAGTGGCTGGACTGCATTTGTTTTGACATGCTCTCGGTTTGGCAGTTTCCTACCCGTGTTTTTGGAGAGAAACCATGGAGAGATCCTTGCCTTTTTTTTACAGGCCAGCAATGGATTGTGGTACCGGATGGACGATGAATCTGTGCAGCTGCGTTCCATTGACACAGTTCTCAGGCAGCAAGCCTACCTGCTGTTCTATGCCAGGTAATAACCAGGATTCAAATCTGTTCAGAATACATTTCCTTTTCCTCATTTGCACTTGGGCTTCTCACCTTCCTGAGTGTTTTTCTCATCAAATGAAATTACTACCTGCATCATTCAGTGCTGTCAAATCTGAACTACTCCGTGTCTGTCCTTTACTGGGCTTCAGGCTGCGGCCCGGATGGAATCTGCTACTTGCCTGGTCTCTGATGTTGACTCTTGTAGATAAGAGGACTTAAAGAGGACCTCCAGGAAAGATGGGGAGGCACCATTTGTCAGGGAATGTAGTGACAGGATGAAGGCTATCAGTTTTCAGCTAACAGAGGGCAGGTTTCCATTAGATATTGGGAAGGAATTCTTTGCTGTAAGGGTGCTGAGACACTGGCACAGGTCACCACAGCATCTGTGGGGGCCCCATCCCTGGAAGTGTTCAAGGCCAGGTTGGACAGGGCTTGGAGAAACCTTGGAATAGTGGAGGGTGTTCCTGCCCACCACAGCGGGGTGGAACAAGATAAAGGTCCCTTGCAACCCAAACAAGTCTGTGAATTTATGAAATGGAGGCTGTGGGAGGTATAGAGATGAGGTTTTAGTTGGGACAGAGGCAAACTTGGTGGGAAGACCCTAGCTGAGTTTCCCATTAGTGTCCTTGGTTAAGTCTTCTCTCTGTCATAGAAGCCTCTCTGAGAAAATGACTGAACCCCAGAGGAGGTTGCAACAAGAGCTCTAAACTGAGATCACTCTTTTGTTTTTCTCCAGATGCTCTGATCTGAGAATTGGAGAAAGGGCTTCTTCCTCCCTGGCACCATCACATGCCCCTTCCTTCCTCAGTCAGTGTGTGGCCAGCAGCAAGCAGGCGGGCTCTGTTGGACCACAGGGTCTGACTGGTAGGACTAAGGTAACTTTGGGGTCATGGGTCAGGGCATCAGAGGAATAGTGGATTTCTTTCTGGGATCTCAGCATTTCTCTTTTGTCCCTCACACACCGCACCTTTCTTCACAACCACAACGCTGCTCCCTCTCCAAGCATCCCACCTGGATCCATCCCTTTGGTGCGCCTCTGGCCTTTTGGTCTTAGTAGCCCTCCAAAAGAGCCTTTTGGAGGCCCCAAACTGTCCTGTCCCAGAACTTGTAGGGGTTCCCCACTGCTCTGATCCTTTCAGGAGAAAAGGGCAGGAACTCTCCACAGCTCTCTTTGCAGGGCATGAAGGACACTGGCAGGGAGCGGTCCCGGAGCAGATTCCCTCTGTGGGGCAGGGATCTGCGCAGCTGCTCTGGGGACACCACAGACTATGACGACGCTTCAGAGAGAAGAACTGGTCCTCCACGTGGTGACCGTGGTCCTAGGGATAGCACAGCTGCCAGGCCTTCCAAGAGGATCTGCCGGTGGGCTCCCGCTGCCAGGGCTGCTCAGGAGCAAACCTTGCTGAGGCAGAGGGAGCCAAGCAGATCTGTGCGGGGAACTTACAACCTTGGCAGCCAGTTTGTGCAGTACACAGACTATGACCGCTCACTGCGGAAGAGAAAGAGGGAGAGAACAAGTCCTCCACGTTGTGACCAAGTCTTAGTGAATCCTGCAGTTCCAGGGCCCTCCAAAGCCAGCTCCAAGCAGGCTCTCATGCTCCGGGCTGCTCGGGAGCAAACCCGACAGAGGCAGAGAGAGCAGAGAAGATCAACAGGGCGGGGCTATGATTGCCACAGCCAGGTTGTGCAGCACACAGACTACCGCCCTTCAGAGAAGAAGAGGAGGGTTTCCACGCCCCAGAGATTCACGTCAGACAAGCATTCAGGGCACTCTGGCAATGATGGCGTTGGATTATGGCCCTGGCTCAAGCAGAACGGAAGACTAGCACTGCGTTTATTAGCCAAGGCATCCTTGTTTTCGACACGCCTTCTCAGACCTGAGTGAATGATTTAGCTAAGTAGATGATAGTTACAATAATATAGAAATATCATTAGAAATATAGAAATATATATAGAAATATAGAATATATAGAGAGAAATATATATAGAAATATAGAATATATATATAGAAATATAGAGAGAAATATAGAAATATATACAGAAATATAATTTAGAAATATAGAAATATATATAGAAATATAGAATATATATATAGAAATATATATAGAAATATAGAATATATATATATATAAATATATATAGAAATATAGAAATATATAGAGAAATATAATATAGAAATATAGAAATATATATAGAAATACAGAATATATATACATAGAAATATATATAGAAATATAGAAATATATATAGAAATATAATATAGAAATATAGAGAGAAGTAATACCTTATAATACATTATTACATGTTATATATCTTCAGCAATAGATAGTAATGTTATAAGAAATATTATTAAAATAATAAAATAAGAAATACTAAAGTACTGTAATCAGAATTATTTATTCCACGTTGTAGACAATTATAGCTACAAACATCTCAGCCTCGGCCATATCAATCAACATAACTGGTCTACTCTGGCCTCCAATCGGGACGCCTGGAGACACACCATCTCTAACGCTGCTGTTTCCTTTGAGAACGCACGCAGAATCCCTCTCGAGGAGAAAAGACAAGGGAGAAAGAATCATGTCTTGCAGAATATACCACCTCGGGAGTCTTTCTGCTGTGCCTTTTGCAATCGGATATGTCTATCTCGCATTGGCCTCCTAAGCCACCAGCGTGCCTGTAACAAATGTGGATGGAGCCTTCTTAAATCTTCGTTCGAGAAGCCCAGCCACGATGATGTGTTTAAGACGGGTGTTCCATAATTTAGTGTTCTCACTGAAACCATGCAAATCGTGCGCCACTCGCTCACTTCCCACTCCTCCTTTCCTTCCCATTCCCCCTCCATCCGGAGGCAGGCTGGACGGGAGAATTGGAGGCACAAAAGGTAAAGATGGCAGGCTGAGATAAGAACAACTTACTGGAAACGGCAATGAAATAAGAAAACAGTACAGCAACAGAACAGTAACAGAAACAATACTAATAACCGAGTGTCCAAGGGAGGCAAATGACTCACACATGATTGCTCACCAGTTGGTGCCCAACTTTGCCACCACGCACACAACCTGGAAGAGACCCCTTCCCCCATCCTTGACAAAATGAGGAATAACCTCTATGTCCTGGCTGTGCCCCCTCCTGGATACTGCCCAAATTAACACTGCCCTGACCAGAAGCAGGACAATCACCTTCAGGATCTGCAGCACAGCTTTCGGCTCTGCACCGGAGGCACTGGATCCCTCCAGGCCAGGGAGGGGAGACATCAGAGATGAGCAGACTTTGGAAATCCCTCACCTCTCACTCCGGCCCATTTTTTCTCATTTTATGGGATGGAAGAATACATACCCAACTCCTCCCAGTGTCCTTCTCACTGGAAATCCCCTGAGCTTTGATTCCTTTGCTGACATGCTGCTTCCTCTGGAAAAAGCAGCCAGAAAACCCAAGGCCATTGCTTTGAGTGAAGGTCTTTCTTAGAACACTTTTCCTGAAGTGCACCCAGGAAGGCTGGGCTGCAGCAGCACATGGCCCCCATGGCTTTGCTACATCTCCTCCAGAACACCTGGAAGCCCTTCTCTCACCATCCAGCCGCTCCCCTGCCCTGTCTTCCCCACCCCACAGGGATGCTGCCGAGGAGTTAACAAACTTCACAGTTCAGTCCTGATATCCCACTGCTGACTGGGATGGGGGGAGACCAGGGGCAGTTTTGGCCCCCATCAGCACCAGCTCTTGGGACAGCCAGGCTCTCTCCTGACATGGGGGCTCATCTCTGCAGCTTTGCTGTCCTCCACAGGGCGTTTGCTGAGAAAAATCATCTTCTAGAAAAGATAGATGACACCAGCCCAGGGGTCAGCAGCACCACATGAGAGCTTGGCAAGATGCCCTGAGGACAGCCAGGCCAGGCAGAGAGAGGTGGAAGGACCACAGGGGCTCTCTGAAGCAGCCCCATTGTACAACATAGACAAGGGGGCTAAATAAACACTGGGCTGAAAGATGAGAGTGCTCTTCCAAGGGAAATTTACAGCTGCTGGACAGGCCTGGGGCTCTTGCTGGAAAGCTTCAGTCTCTGGGCTCCCGGTGCCCAAAGGCATTGCAGATAACTCCTTCTCAAGCAATGGCAGGGAGCAGGGTGGAGAAGTCAAGGATGAGGCAGATCAGAAAGACTGGGGCAGCACAAAGACATCTACAAGGGAGAGAGACAGCATCTGAAAGGCACTCCTTGCTGCCCTATGAGCTGGTGCCGTGGGCTCTACAACTGCTGCCTGCAGTCAGCTTGGAAGCTCCGGCAGTTTTAACAGGAGGTTTGTCTGCAAACAAGATGCAGAGACGTTACGATGATGGATGCGGGTATATTCCTGACCTAGGCTCTCCAGAGGGAGATTTGCTGTCTCCTCATGGGCCATAGAGGCTTTTAATATGGGATGAACTTCACTTGGTCTCCCCAAGCTCATGTCCAACCTGTTCCATGGCCTCTGACTGCGATCTGCTGTCCACCTAGCTTCATCCCCCCTCACAACCCTGGGGACTCCTTGGAGATGAATGGCTGCTGTGCCAGCACCTACTGCTCCAGGAAGGGAGTGCAAGGGGAAGATGCTACACTCGCAGGTGCAAAGAAGGTTCATTTTGCCATGGGATCCCAGGAGGTCACCATGCACATCGTCAATGGGGTCTGAAAAAAGAAAACTTACAGATGTTGAGGCAGCTGAGCTCATCAAGCACATGTAGAAAAGCTCCTGATTTCAGGATGGCTGGCTCTTTTGAAATGCCCCAGGAAGGAAGATTTGGTCTCAGGCATCATCAGCCCCATTGGCCAGTCTAGACAGAACTGCCGGGACTTGAATCAGAAGTTTGTGGATAAGAGATTTAGCTAGAGATGGGATATCTCTCTCCAGTGAGCCAGCTGCTTGCCATTCCGTTAGTCCCTGACCACAGGCAGCACTGAATCTGTGATCTCTCCCCCTCCAGTTTCTCAGAGTCCATGGGTAACCCTGAAAGCACTGCTTCAGTATCAGCTTCTGCAAGAGGCCTTCCAAAAAGCAGCTAGGGGATTAGGTGAGGGGAAGAACCAGAAAATCGCACACATTCTTCCCTGGATTCGTCAAAGACAATAAGAAAGAAATACAAGACCCCCAAAAGCAAGTCCACTTGATGGGAGCGGCAGGTGAGCATCTCTGGTTCAGTAGTGATACGACGCACTCAACTGCAGCTTGCAGACAAGAATCCTGAAACCTTCCAGTAGCCAAGATTGCCACCTGATCCCAAGGTCCCCTGTCCTCTGCCCCATGCATTTCCACGGGACCAAAGCCCCTGTGCACAGCAAAAGGAAAGTATGTGAATGTACACAAATGGTAACTTGCTCCTGGCCTTTTCAGCCTATGGAGGAAGACAACTTCCTGTGGGTTTCCCTTTCCCCATCCACGACGTGGGGGAGCCCAGCTCTAGTTCCTTCTCCGTCTGAAGAACCATTTCCGACGTCTTGTGGGACGGGGAAGGGGGACTCCAGAAACAGGGTTTTTCAGGCCCCGAGCCTGGAGGGGAGAGGTGCCCTCCCCTCCCCCCAGCACCCACGTGGCTCCATGGCAGGCACAGAGACAGCACACCGGGCGTGGAGAGGAGGCAAGAGAGAGTTTATTGTTGGGAAGGGGTTTATAAGGCTTTTAGGAGGGTCAAAGGGGAACCAATCACAAGTTCAGGGTCACACAAAAGAAACCATCAGGTAAAGGGTCAACAGCCAATAGGAAGGGGTTAAACAAAGGACCAATGGGATGCCTCAGGACACCTTTCCCAGGACATTCCTGCATGGGAGATAACAGTTGCTGTGGGGGGGTGTTGGGAAGAAGAAACACGTGTTTGCAAAGGGACCACAAAGAGCCATTTTAAGACATGTTTAAACAAGTTTCTCATCAGATTCACTGCCACAATTTGTAACTCTAAATAATTCATTTTCTGTCACTAGATCTGATTTGTCATCATTAAACTCGGGGGACAAAAGTGATTCAGTCACACCTCTGTAATTCCTCTAAACTTCAACTGTTGGCACAATGCAAGGCTGAGATTGGATCCAGCAGCCCCCAGCACCCCACAGTAAGTTGGGAGCTCAGGGGGACCACCCTCCTTTCCCAACCCCCCAGTGCCCAAAGACCCCCATGGGACCGTCAGACCCACCAGACCACCCCCCTTTTCCACCCCTCTCCCTGTTCCTTCTACTCTCCCACTGTCCCCTCAATCCCCAATTTCCCCCCCGAATAGTTTTGGGGTCCCAACCCCCACTTTTTGCCCCCTCTCCTGTGGGTGCTGAAGGAGAAAATGAGGCTGCACACCCAGAGTTCCATTTTGGGACTTGTCCCCTGACACTTTTTGGGGTCCCCTTTTATCCTGTTCTCTCGTGAGCAGCACCTGGTGTTTGTCTTTCAGTCCACCGGAATTCCCAAAACAGTGCCCTGATCCCACACATTCCCCTCCCCTCATGTGCTGGCTGTTCAGCCACCAGAGAAAAACACAGGCTGGTCATGCAGGCTGGTTAAAGAGCATTTCCACTTGGAGAAACAACCTTCTCTCTCTCCAAGCACTCAGCCAAGGTCCATCCTCCCTTTGCATTCCCGTGAACTCAGGGCAGGTGCAGAGTGACTCCGCTTGGTCCCACCTCTGCCCCTGTTCTGTTTGGACACGCAGAGTTCACGGCCAAGAGGGCCAGGACCCGGGCTCCTTGTCTTGGGGCTTGTCCCAGGCGCTTCCAGAGGACTTGGAATATTGAAACCAGACAGATTCTGAAACCCCTGCTCCTGGTGCTGCCACAGTGCCCATACACTGGCACTGCAGGCATGGCCTGCACTGAATGGCCAGTGCAGCAGGAGCTCTTCTGCCCACGGGAATTATTAATGACAAATGGAGGGCAGGCACGTTTTGAGCTGTGACACAACTCAAATAACAAGGATTACTTACAGGGGTGTTAAAGGTGTTGTCAGTCACACGGATCACAACGTCAGGTGTGGCCAAGAAGGCATCTGAGTGACAGGGACACACCATGGCTGAGTCATTAACCAGTCAGGAAGAGTTGGTAGGCCCAGTGAATTCCCCCTAGAACAGTGTCTTCCCGATGGGACATGCGGGCAGGGCTTGCTGTGCTCAGCATTCCCTGCCTGCTCCCGGGATTCCTGAGGGACAGTCTCTGCATCTGCAGGATCAGATTGTGGGCTGGGTCTGCTCAGGATAAGGTTCCATCAGAGGGGCTGGAAGCCAGCAGGGTCCTGTGGGAGACAGAAGACAAGCACAGCCCTTCCCCACACTGAGCACTCGAGAGGACCTTGTCATTGGGTGTCTTCTTGTGGGGTTTTGTTCAATACTTGCTGATTCATATTCAAAAAACTAAGGGTAAATACAGGTTTGTGATGATGATGATGATTTACTTGGGGTGTCACGTTCACCCTTTTTTGTTTTCAAAGTACGGTTTTTAATACAGAGCACTCATTTCTTGCACTTGGGATAGGCACAAGTGATAAGACCACATTTATGGTTTTTTGGTTTTCTTTCTGCTTCTTTTTTCTCTTTCTTTTTTCTTTCTTCTTTCCTTTTTTCTCCTTTTTTTCTTTTTTCTTTCTTTTTTCTTTCTTTTCTGTTTTTTCTTTCTTTTTTTCTCCTTTTTCCTCATTTTTTCCTGTTTTTTCTTTCTTTTTTCTCTTTTTTTTCTTCTTTTTCTCTTTTTTCTTCCTTTTTTTTTATTTTCTTTGTTTTCCTTTTTTTCCTTTTTTCTTTTATTTCCCATCGTTTTCTATCAGTTGTATTTTCAAGGAAGATTCAAACACACATCAAAACAATCTCCTCGTACATATCTTACAACAACAGATAATCTGGCACTGTTCCAGGTTCGTGAGGATTCCCAAGATCACAAACACTGAGACACGAAGGCTGGAAATGAAGCAACTTTATCCTGTCCCTTGCCATAGCGTTCAATCCACACCCAGCCCTGGATTTCTGGAAGCTGCTGGGCAGGAGCAGGAGATGGAGCTGGTGCTCAGGAGGGGCAGGCAGGCCGTGCCCCTTCCCTTGGAGGCACTTCAATTCTCCAGGAGATCCAGTGGTTCCAGGGCTGTGTGTCCATTCTCCAGCCATCCAGCCCCGGCGCGGCCGCAGCCAAAAGCAGCCCCGTTTCCCAAAAGTGCCGTGAGGAAGGACGGGGGTGGAAAACCCCCACAGGAGGTAAATGAGCACCATTAAAGGCAGGAGAGAGACCCCCCACAGGAGGGAGATTCCCACGAGTCAAGGTGGGAGACAGAGCCCTCAGCAGAGGCCCTAAAGCCCCGTCAGCGGGGACATCAACAGGCTGAGCAGCAGAGCAGATACAAACGGCAGGGAATACATCCTCCTCCTCCCCAGAGGTGTCGTCCAACAAGTCTAAAAGATGCGTTTTCAAGGTGTCCAAATTGAAATTGCTCATCCATAACCTTCTGTCCTGCTGCGTTCAAGACCTGTTGCAAAATCTTCCAGTAAAGTCGGTGTTCCTGGGAAATTCCCTGCCCTGTTGTTCCTACAGGGCTCCGCAGATCCCTGTGCCGGGGGCTCCGCTGTCCCGTTCCCACGGGATGAATGCTGGCACTTCCCACCTCTGTTGAGTGGCAGGTGCTGGGAGAGTGTCCCAGAGCTCAGGTCACACGTCGGGGCCACCAGAGATGGGGCTGAAGGAGAAAATGAGGCTGCACACACAGAGTTCCATTTTGGGACCTGTCCGCCCATCTTTCCAGCATCCCCCTTTCATCATTTGGAAACAGCGCCTGGGGTTTGTCTTTTAGTCCACTGGAATTCCCAAATCACCCCAAAGCAGTGCCCTGATCCCACACATTCCCCTCCCCTCATGTGCTGCCTGTGTTCAGCCACCAGAGAAAAACACAGGCTGCCATGCAGACCCTTCCAAGTGATTTTCCACTTT
This sequence comes from Pipra filicauda, assembly GCF_003945595.2. Lineage (NCBI taxonomy): Eukaryota > Metazoa > Chordata > Aves > Passeriformes > Pipridae > Pipra > Pipra filicauda. Next base: position 35,116 of record NW_024105091.1, on the reverse strand, counting down.
GGCAAACAGCCCTCTCTGGATTGAAAACACCAGTCAAGGCCAAAACACTCCTTCTTGATCCTGATTAACTGAACACAGCTGCTGCTGCCTTAACTTGTTCCCACAAAAATTCTCAGGTTTCCTCTGCTTCCAGGAGGCCCCCCCATGTCACAATGGCCCCTTGATTCCATGGGGTTCCAAACTGTCTCAGGAATCCTTTGGTCCCATGACCCCCCATATCCCAGTGCCCCCTTGGTTCCATGAGGATGCACGGTCTCAGAATTCCTTGGTTTCAATGAGGCTTTGTAGTGTCCCAATGGCCCCTTGATTCCAGGAGTTTCCACAGTGTCCCAACAGCTCCTTGGTTCCAGGAGGCCCTGCAGTGTCCTAAAGGCCTCCTGATTCCCCAGGGTTTCGCAGTGTCCCGCTGTTCCTTTTGTTCCGTGAGGATCCGCAGTGGAACAGGGTCCCTTTGGGGCCATAAGGCCCTGCAGGGTCACAGTGACCCCCTGATTCTGGGAGGTTCGGAAATATCTCAGGGCTGAGAAAACTGGGATTGTTCAGGCTGGAGAGGAGAAGGCTTTGGGGTGACCTAATTGTGGCCTTCCAGTGCCTGAAGGGAGCCAACAAGAAAGATGGAGAGAGACTTTGGACAAGGACCTGGAGTGACAGGACAAGGGGCAGTGGCTTCGCATGGATAGAGGGAAGGGTTGGAGGAGATAGTAGGAAGGAATTCTTGATTCTGAGGGTGCTGAGATGCTCTTTAAGGCCCCTCCCAACCCAAAGCATTCCATGATTCTGGGACTGGTGGGTGAGGTGGTGGTCGGAGCCATCTGGGGCACAGGGACACAAAATGAGGGAGTTTTCCATTGTGGGGTAGGCTTTGGTTTTCCTGGGAGAATGATGGATGGAGTCCCCTGGCAGTCAGTCCTGAAGAACAAAAGAGTCCAGGAAGGCTGGAGGTGCTTTAAGAAGGAAATCTTCAAGCTCCAGGAGCTGTGCCCATGTGCCCTAAGACAAGCCAGGGGGCAAAAAGCACAGCTTGGTTAAAGAGAGAACTCAGGCTGGAACTCAGGGGAAAAAAGAGAGTGTCTCACCTCTGGAAGGAGGGTCAGGAAACTTGGGGGAACACAAGGATGTGGTGAGGTCATGTAGGGGGAAAATTAGAAAGGCCAAACTGGAACTGAATTTGGCCACTGCACTTACAGACAGCAAAGAATGTGTCTCTAAATCCATGGGCTCCAGCCAAAGCCATGGAATTTGTTTCCTTTGGGTTCAAGGTCAGGCTGTGCCTGTGTCCAGCCCAGAGGCTCAGAAAAGCATTTCTGTGGGGGTTTCTGAGGGCAGCACTAACCAGACTTTTGTGTGTGTGTGTGTGAGACAGGCAGAAGCACAAATGCCTGCACAGCCCAGAGCAGTCAGTGTGGGGCTGTGCTTGCTGCTGCAGAGACCCCCAGGGAACAAACCCAGGGAATAGTTTGGGTTTATTCCTTGCTCTGTGTCAGTGGAAAAGGATGTTCCACAGGAGCTCTGTCCCCCTCTGTGGCACCGGGTGGCTCGAAGCTGAAGGGGGGGGTCAAGTGCAAGTTCCCTTCTGAAGTGTGTGTCCCTAGGGAGGACACTTGCCTTATTATTGCTTGTTATTTGTAATATAGATGCACCACACCTAAGGATGGATTCTGTAGAATATGTGCCATCTATATTTGGGTTGGGTCTGGCTGAGCTGCAGTTCAGTTCAGTTGACTTTCTGATGGGCAACTGGGCCCATCCCCCTCCTCCAGTGCAGAAGATGTCAAGCCCCCAAAAGGCGGGAAGAGCCGAGTTTACCACGCCCTTCACATGAACTCTGTGCCAAAAAGGGGGACACCCCCCTATGAAAACAACTCCCCGCCTTGGGGGAGGTGCAAAGGATATGGATACTGACTGGTGACTTTGGGGGTTTGGGGGGGATTTTTCCTTCTTCTCCCCTCCCCACCTGCGGATCCAGACCATTGCTTTTACATGGCTGGATCCAGTGGGCGGTGACTATTTACGTTTTTACCACTCTCTTCTTTTTTCTTGCTCTCCCTTACTCTTACCCTGTCTTTCTCTCCCCTATGCATTTTTCTCCTCCCCCAAAAGGTTCTCCTTGTTATATGACAGCCCCCAAAATGCTGGCACACCTGTTGATACAAAATTGTTAAAATAAACCTTGTCAATATGTTTTCAGACACCGATTATTTAGTGTCGTTTCACTTTAATCCACCCCAAGGGAATTATTGATAAAACCTGAGTTACCCCCCTGCCTTTTTCCTGGGGCGGGTCGTAACAGTCACTGCTGTCCCTGTGATGTCACTGGTGCCCCTGTGATGTCACTGCTGTGCCTGTGATGTCACTGCTGTGACTGTGATGTCACTGGTGTATCTGTGATGTCACTGCTGTCCCTGTGATGTCACTGCAGTCCCTGTGATGTCACTGATGTCTCTGTGATGTCACCGATGTCTCTGTGATGTCACTGCAGTCCCTGTGATGTCACCACTATCTCTGTGATGTCACCATTTTCTTTGTGATGTCACCGCTGTCCCTGTGATGTCACTGCTGTTATTGTGATGTCACTGCTGTTATTGTGATGTCACTGCTGTCCCTATGATGTCACTATTGTCCCTGTGATGTCACTGCTGTCGTTGTGATGTCACTACTGTGTCTGTGATGTCACTGATGTCTCTGTGATGTCACTGCTGTCTTTGTGATGTCACCTCTGTCTCTGTGATGTCACCAATATCTCTGTGATGTCACCGCTGTCTTTGTGAGGTCACCACTGTCTCTGTGATGTCACTGCTGTGCCTGTGATGTCACTGCTGTCTTTGTGATGTCACCGGTGTCTCTGTGATGTCATTGATGTCCCTGTGATGTCACTGCTGTGCCTGTGATGTCACTGCTGTCATTGTTTTGTCACAGCTGTCCTTGTGATGTCGCTGCTTTCTCTGTGATGTCACCGATGTCTCTGTGATGTCACTGCTGTCTCTGTGATGTCACCACTGTGCCTGTGATGTCACCTCTGTCCCGGTGATGTCACTGCTCTGCCTGTGATGTCAGCGATGTCTCTTCAACCAGACTGCAACCACCACTTTTCAATCAGACTGTGACCACCACTGTCAACCAGACTGCAGATCACCACTCTCGACCGAACTGCAACCACCACTCTTGACCAGACTGCACCACCACTCTCACCAACAGGGGTTTTTCCCCTCTCCCTTTACTTTGGGCTCAGGGGGCCCAACAAACACCACTCTGTTCATGCCCCAGGGTGCTGGGTTATACATTTGGGTTTTGTGGGTTAAAACCAACTGTTTGTCTGTATAATCGTACTTATTGTGTTATTTTATTAAATTGTTATTCTGACTTATAATCTCTCTTTTGGGTTGAGTTCATTTCCCCTGCTGGTTTACCTTTAAACCAGCACAATCAGACTGCTGAAATTACCGGGGTATTACTCTGCTCCCCATTGCTGGCAAAATCCTGGCAAGAATACTCTTGAACAGACTAACACCCACTATAGCAGAAGGAATTCTCCCTGAAAGCCAGTGTGGTTTCAGAGCCAACAGGAGCCCCACAGACATGGGATTTGTCCTCAGACAACTGCAAGAGAAGTGCAGGGAACAGAACAAAGGTCTCTATGGAACCTTTGTTGACCTCACCAAGGCTTTCGATACTGTGAGCAGGAAAGGTCTGTGGCAGATTTTGGAATGTTTAGGTTGTCCCCCCAAGTTCCTTAAAACGATCATCTCACTCCATGAGGATCAGCACAGCCAAGTCAGATATGGCAATGCACTTTCTGAGCCCTTTCTAATAACCAGTGGTGTGAAACAAGGCTGTGTTCTTGCTCCAACCCTATTCACAATCTTTTTCAGCAGGATGCTCCAAAGGGCCACGGCAGACCTCGAGGATCAGGACGGGATCTACATCCGATACTGTACCAATGGAAGCCTTTTCAACCTAAGGCGACTGAAGGCCCACACCAAGACCTTAAACCATCTTGTCCGGGAGCTGCTTTATGCTGATGACGCCGCCCTCGTCGCTCACACAGAAGCAGCTCTGCAGCGTTTAACATCCTGCTTTGCTGAGGCTGCTGAGCTCTTTGGGCTGGAAGTCAGCTTAAAGAAGACAGAAGTTCTCCATCAACCTGCACCTCAGGAAGTCTTCCATCATCCCCACATCACCATTGGCCAATCAGAGCTCAAATCAGTCCAGCAGTTTAATTACCTAGGGAGCCTCATCTCCTCGGATGGTGAGATTGACGGAGAGATGGACAACAGGTTAGCAAAGGCATAGAGAGCTTTTGGAAAACTCCATAAAAGAGTTTGGCGTAATAAACACTTGAAGAAAAGCACAAAGATCAGTGTTTACAGAGCCATTGTGCTGTCTACTCTCTCATATGGGTCCGAATCATGGGTCATCTACAGCCACCACCTGCGACTCCTGGAACGCTTCCATCAACGCTGCCTCCGTACAATCCTAAACATCCACTGGTCAGATGATGTGACCAATCCATCTGTTCTAGAACAGGCAGCAGTCACAAGCATTGAGGCCATGTTGCTGAGAACACAGCTGTGCTGGGCAGGGCACGTCTCCAGGATGAAGGACCAACCCCCCCCTCCCTAAGATCGTGCTCTGGGGTGAACTTGCCACCGGCTGCCGCAAGAGAGGAGCCCCGAAGAGGAGATACAAGGACTGCCTGAAACAACATCTCAGCCTTGGCCACATTGATCTTCATCACTGGTCTACTCTGGCCTCCAGTCGGGAGGTCTGGAGACACCCCATCTCTAACGCTGCTGCTTCCTTTGAGAACGCAGCAGGATCACCATCGAGGAGAAAAGACAACGCAGAAAGAACCGTGTCCTGTCGATCCCATCCAAGGAGTCTTTCTGCTCTGCCTTTTGCAACTGGACGTGTCTCTCTCGTATTGGCCTCTTTAGCCACCAGTGTACTTGTAGCAAATGTGGGCAGAGTCCTTCCCAAATCTTCGTTCGCGAAGCCCAGCCATGATTTTGGATATTAATTTGGGAGTCTGGACTCATTGGTTTATTTGGTTCTGGAACTGGTATTTGGTTTATTTGGGTTTGGAAGCAGGTATTTGGTTTCTTTTGTATTATGGGTACTTCAAGTTGCAAAGAAAGAATCTTGAAGAAATCCTTTCTGCTATTTTGGATATTAACTTGTGATTTCTGGACTTCTAAGTTGATTTGGTTTTGGAAACTGGTATTTGGTTTATTTTGTATTCCTGAACCATTGGAAACAGACTGGGACCCCTTTGGAGGGACAAAGCTGTTGATGCTCCAGGGGTTCCAGGATCCTGAGGATTCCAGTGCCCACTGAAAGTGTAATTCAGGGAGATCCTCTTGGTCCCTGGATGCGGGGAGTTCCAAGTAAGATCCCTGGAATTTTATTAAGACATTAAAAGGTTTATAAAAGGTATATAAAGGTATATAAAAGGTATATAAAGATATAGAAAAGGTGTACGGAACTAACATAGAAATGGAGCTCTATAATATAATATGATTGACTTATAAAAAGTTGTGATAGAACAGTAAAAGAATAGGTGTGATGCCTCAGAGCTTTTTGAGCTTCCCAGGGAGGTGGTGGAGTCTCCATCCCTGGAGGTGTTTAAGCAAAGACTGGCCATGGCACTGAGTGCCGTGCTCTGCTTGATGTTCTGGGGATGGGGCGTAGGCTGGACCCCGGCTGATCTCCCAAGTCTCTGCCAAGCTCAGGGACTCTGGGCTTCTGTGCCAGCCCAGCCTTTGGGGACAGCGTGCTGGTGGCTCCGAGGCTCCGTCCTTGCCTTGCCTTGCCCATCTCCTGGCTGCCAGGCAAGGGCCTTGTGACATCACAGCCTCTGTGGAACAGCGCGGGGGCTGAAAACTGTCAGTGCTGCGTCCCCGTGCCCAGAGCCTGGGCAGAAGTCGGCTGGCAGGGACGGGCAGAGACTGTGCAGAGGTGTCAGCTCGTCCCGCAGCAGCACGATGCCCAGCCAGGGCATCTCCTGGCTCCTCAGGCTCTCGCTGCTCCTGCTCTTGCCTGGCCCACTCGAGCCTTGCAGCCGTGCCACAGGTGCCATTGCTGAGAACCAGGGTTTTCCTTGGATGGCCCCTTGCCAGCAAAGGCAGGAGAGGCTGGAGAGAGGGGAAGGAGGGGGGTCAGGCCGCTGGGATGGTGCCGGCGGGCCGTGAGCCCGAAGCCAGCAAGGCCTTGGGCCCACACGGTGTCAGGGGAGGACTGAGAGCCCCCAGGGAGGAGGAAAGCTGGGCAGGCCCCAAGGCTGCTGGGCCTCTTCCTTGCCAGCCCTTTGGCCAAGGCCCCGAGGCAGAGGTGGGGCTCAGCCCCTGCCCAGCAATGGGGCACAGGCTGAGCCCCAGGGACACCAGAGCCAGGCGGCCTGAGCTCTTCTTCCTGCAGCGTCTGCCTGGGGCAGCCCAGCCAGGCCTGAGTCTCTGCAGGAGAGGCCAAGCCCAGCCAGAGAGGGCTCAGCCCTCTGAGGCTGCACTCACTGCAAAGGGAACAAAACACTGGCCCAGAGGACATCCTGCCCCCAAAGGGAGAACTGGAAAGGTCAAGAATAAAAAAGTCACTCCTCTCCATTAGTCAAGAAATGTTCAGACCTCTTTCCTAAAAGCATCCAGGACTCAGGTTCCCAATTTTCTCTCTGAGAAGGGTTTTCCATGGTTCCCCTCAATTCCAAGTTCAAAGGGGTCCCAGTACAATTTGGGATGCGTTGGATGCCGTGTTGGGGTGCAGATCTCCCCCCAGAGCACTCCCAGAACAGGGTGACACAAGGGGGGTGCAGAGAGGGGTCCCCAATCCTGATCCATCCTGGAGCAACCACACTGGGGGCAAGGAGAAAGGAGTCACCATGTCCCTGTTCCCATCCCAGGGGATGGAGCCAGCTGTGGAGCACAGGGAGAGTAGGAACTGCTCTGGAATCCCTCCCGATCCTGCTCCGTCCATCCCACCCCAATCCCACTCCATCCATCCCACCCCAATCTCACTCCAGCATCCAGCCCTGATCCCAGTCCACAATTCCACCTGAGTCCACTCTGGAATCCTGCCCTAAGCTGGAATCCCCTTCCAATCCCGCTCCAACCATTAGGCCCCAGTTCCCCTCTGGAATCCCGGCCTCCATCCTGGGATCCCTGCACAGAGGATCTGGATCCACACACGCTGCTGGGACTCACTGGTGGGCGCGGGGTCATATCCATTCCCCTCCCTCTTCCCTATGGAAAGAAAGCGGGATCAGCACCCGTGGCACAGGATCCCCGGAATGCTGCCGGGCGGATCCGTGCCCCTTCCCGACCCCCATCCCGGGAGTTACCGGATCGGAGCTTCCAGACACCGACTCCCACGAGGCCGATGATGATGATGATGGCAGCGATGACGGACACAGTGTCCTAGTTAGAACAGCTGGGACCGATTCCTCACTGCATGGGTGTAGCCCAAAACTGTGGATTCTCTGGCCTTCCATGCCATTTTCCCAGGAACTGTTGTCAGGAGAGGCCTGCGAGGTGGGAGGGATGTCCTGAGCACCCTCATAGCCTTTTATGGACTGAACATCCTCATAGCCTTTTATGGAATTGCCCGCTCTGAGGGGAGGACTGATCATCCTTTTATGGAATTGCCCGCTGTGAGGGGAGGACTGGGCATTCCTGCCTGAACTGGAGAATATATAAACCTGGAGTTTTAGAACACTTTTACCACTCGTGGGATCCAGAGGAGGACTGCAGCTCACCGCTCTCAACCAGCCTGAGACCACCCTCCTCAACTGGACTGCAATCACCACTTCTGACCAGACTGCAACAGCTCTCCCACCAGCAGGTTTTTTTCTCCTCTCCCTTTACTTTGGACTCGGGGGGGGCCCAAGGAACAGCACTTTGTTCATGGCCCAGGGTTCTGGGTTCTACATTTGGGTTTTGTGGATTAAAACCAATTGCTTGTCTGTATAATCAGACTTATTGGGCAAGGGGGGCCCAAGGGGGGCCCAAGGGGGGCCCAAGGGGGCTGGGCCAGGGGGGGAAGGGCCGCAGGGGGCGGATCCCATGGGAGGAAACCCGCCAAAAGCGGCGGCCCAGCCGAGGGAGGAGCCGAGCGGGAGCACAAAGAAGAGCAGCCAAAAGGTCCTGGCGGTGGCTCGGCAATGGCGGGGGGGGCGAGAGCGGTTTGGGGGCCCCCCGTGAGAGATGGGGGGGGAACCCCGGTAGCTGCGGAGTGGGGAGAGCGGAGAGGGGCGATCCCGGAGCTGGGGGACCCCCGGAATGCTGGAGTGGGGGGGGAGCAGAGAGGGAGCGCCGGGCCCCTTAAGCGGGGGTCCCGGAGAGGGGGAAGGCCTTGGAGTGTGGAGAGGAGGGGGGGCCTTGAGGCGGGGTGGGAGCCGAGAGCGCCAAGAGGGTTGCGAGGGTGGGAGGCGAGAGAGGAGGGCCGGCCGGCCCCGGGAGGCAGAGTGGGGAGAAGTGAGCCCTGGGACCCCCCTGGCAACACTCAAGGGGACCCCGGAGAGTGGGAACCCTCTGGAGCTGCGGGTCACCGGGCAGCCCAGAGAAGGGGGACCCCCAATGCAGGCAGAAGTGCCATCAGGACAGACAGGGAGGACCCCCCAAACCCCAGAGAGCAGAGAGGGGGAACTCCTGGGAGGGGTTTTTGGGCTGAATGTTGGTGTTTTGGGGGTTTTTATGGACACAAGATGCCCGGTGAGTCCTAGAGCTGGACTTGGGCAGGAGAAACCCCCAGGGCAACGCACTCACCCCTTGTTTTTCTCCCCCAACAGGATTTCTGCTTCCCAAAGCTTGGTCGGATGGAGGAGGAGGCTGCGAGGAAGAGGAAGATGCCGCAGGCCCCCCAGGCAGGTGAGGAGGAAGTCAGTGCCCCTTTGGGTCGGTCTTTTGTGGCCATCCTGCTGGGGCCGGAGTTGGGGGGATGTCCTTGGGCTTCCCTGTGGGCCGGAGGCAAATCCCCTGCGTGTCCTTGTTGCTTCCTGCCCCAGGCCCCGAGGTGAGGCCGGAGAGCGCGGAGGACAAATCCCGGCGGCAGAGCCTGGGGGGAGAGGCCGTTTTGAAGGGCTCCCCGGCGCAGGAAGGCAGCGGGGAGGAAAAGGGCCGGAGATGCCCCCGCAGGAGGGGCTGCAAAGCCAGCCCAGGGGGCTGTGAGGAGGAAAGAGCCAGCGTGTGCCGGGAAGGCGGCCGGAGCTTGAGGCGGAGCTGTGAGCTGGTGGTCCCTGAGCAGCCTCCCAGCAGGGAAAAGCCCTTCAGGTGTTTGGAATGTGGGAAGAGCTTCAGCAGGAGCACCAACCTCCTGAGGCACCAGCTCATCCACACTGGGGAACGGCCGTACACGTGTGGGGAATGTGGGAAAAGCTTCAGGCACAGCTCCACCCTCCGCGACCACCGTCACATCCACACTGGGGAACGGCCCTACACGTGTGGGGAGTGTGGGAAGAGCTTCAAATGGAGCTCCCACCTCCTAAGCCACCAGATGACCCACAGTGGGGAAAGGCCGTACACATGTGGGGAGTGTGGGAAGAGCTTCAGTGACCGCTCCACCCTCCGCACCCACCGTCGCATCCACACCAGGGAACGGCCCTACATGTGTGGGGAATGTGGGAAGAGCTTCACTCAGAGCTCTAACCTGCTCCAACACCAGATGATCCACAGTGGGGAAGGCCCTACACGTGTGCAGAGTGTGGGAAGAGCTTCAGGGACAGCTCCAGCCTTTGCAAACACCGTTGCATCCACACCAGGGAATGGCTCTACAAGTGCTTGGAATGTGGGAAGAGCTTCAGCACAAGCCCCAAGCTGCTCAGCCACCAGCACATCCACACTGGGGAACAGCCCTACACGTGTAGGGAATGTGGGACAGCTCCACCCTCTACACCCACCGTCGCCTCCACATCAGGGAGAGGCCCTACAAGTGTGGGGAGTGTGGGAAGTGCTTCAGGGACAGTTCTTCCTTATCCTCCCCCCAACGGACCCACCAGTAATGGAAGCCCCGAGTGCCCCGACTGCGGGAAGAGCTTCGGCCGCTGCTCCAACTCCATCAGCCATGGGAGGACCCGCGTTGGATGATCCACAGGGACCCCCGTTGGGCACAGACCTGGTGTGCTGGTTTTAAGGTAAACCAGCAGGGGAAATGACAGCGGTGACATCACGGGGACATCGATGACATCACATGGACAGCGGTGACATCACAGAGACAGCGGTGACATCACAGGGACAGTGGTGACATCACAGGGACAGTGGTGACATCAAAGGAACATTGGTGACATCACGGGGACATCGGTGACATCACAGGGACATCGGTGACATCACAGGGACAGTGGTGACATCACCAGGGGTTAATTTTGGTGTGAAAATCTCCTGCTTTGGGCAATAAATTCTGGCTCCTCCTCCGGCATCTGGCAGTTCCTCCCTGGGAACCAGGAATGGGAATGGGGACAGGGGGAATGGGAATGGGGACACCTGGAATGGGAATGGGAACACCTGGAATGGGAATGGGAACATTGGGAGCAGACTGGGAACAACAGGAATGGGAATGGAGACATCAGGAAGTGGGAATGGGGGCACCTGGATTGGGAATGGGGACACCGGGGAGAGGGATGGAGACACTGGGAGCAGGTTAGGGACACCTGGAATGGGAATGGGGACACCAGGAATGGGAATGGGGACACCAGGACCTGGGATGGGGACACCTGGAATGGGAACGGGAATTCGTGGAATGGAAATGGGAACACCTGGAATGGGAACGGGAACATTGGGAGCAGATTGAGGACACCAGGAATTGGAGTGGGGACACCAGGAATGGGAATGGAGACACCTGGAATGGGAATAGGGAAAACAGAGGTGGGATGAGAACACCTGGAATGGGAATGGGGACAATAGGTGTGGGAATGGAGACACCTGGAATGGGAATGGGAAAACCAGGAATGGAAATGGGAACACTGGGAATGGGTACATGGGAGCAGACTGGGGACACCAGGAATGGGAATGGGGGCAGCAGGAATGGGAATGGGGACACGTGGAATGGGGATGGGAACACCTGGAATGGGAATGGGAACACCTGGAATGGAAATGAAGCCACGAGGAATGGAAATGGGAACACCTGGAAAGGGATGGGAAACTCTGAAATGAGAATAGGAACACCTGGAATGGGAATGGGGACACCTGGAATGGGAATGGGGACACCTGGAATGGGAATGGGGACATCAGGAATGGGAATGGGAACATTGGGGATGGGAATGGGAACATTGGGAGTAGGTTGGGGATACCAGGAATGGGAATGGGAATGCCTGGAATTTGAGTGGGGACACCTGGAATGGGAATGGGAACATTGGGAGTAGGTTGGGGACACCAGGAATTCGAATGGGGACACCTGGAATGGGAATAGGGAAAACAGAGGTGGGATGGGAACACCTGTAATGGGAATGGGGACAATAGGAATGGGAATGGAGACACCTGGAATGGGAATGGGAACACCAAGAACTGGGAATGGGGAAAACAGAAGTGGGATGGGAACACCAGGAATGGGAGGAGGGAAAATAGGAATGGGAATGGGGAAACCTAGAAGGGGATGGGAACACCTGGAAAGGGAATTGGAACATCTGGAAAGGGAATAGGAACTCCTGGAATGGGAATGGGGACACCTGGAATGGGATGGGAACAACTAGAATGGGATGGGAACACCTGGAACAGGAATGCAAACACCTGGAATGGGAATGGGAACCCCCGGGCCCGGGCTGTGTCCCTGGTGAAACAGGAGGCCAGGCCCAAAAGAGTTCACGAAGAAATTTGGGCCTGCTAACAAGCTCCCAACAGCCAAGACCATCTGTGCTCGTTCTGTTCTACTGACTGGAGCAAAGCTTCAGAGAATAGTACAGGAACATGTCCTAGGCCTCGAGGGGATAAATTAGAGAGACAGCAGGATCAGGGAGACATTGGAAGAGGAGGAATAGGCCGGGAGCCAGGGCTTTTTCCAAGCTTCAGGGAACGGGTCAAGAACAATGGAAGAGAAGGAAGGTCAAGCTGAGGAAGATGAGTTGAAGCCCCCAGAGCCATGGAGGAAGAGTGGAAGTCCCCTCAGGATTGAGGGCCAAGAGAAGCACCGCCCCAAGCCCCGCCTGAGCTCCACCTATACTCCGCCTATTCTTAATCTGCAGAGAGAGATGTTGGAATCACTTGAATATGCATTTAATCCCAGCTGAAGATTGTATAAAAATGCTGATTTTGTGTGAAGCCTTGGAGCAAGTTTGTCCAGCGCGAGCTGGCTTGCTCCCAACGTTGAATAAACAAATACCTGGCTGCTTAAAGAGAAAAAAGTCTCTGAGCAGTTTCTCGGACCGATTTTTCGGATTCAGCGCCCAGTCAGTCCCAGGATGATCCCAGTCACTCCTGCTCTCTCCCAGTTGCTCCCAGTTTCCTCCATGTGGTCCCACTCATTCCCAGTTGCCCCCAGAAGCTTCCAGCAGGATCCCAGTTGCTCACAACCACTTCCAGTCATCCCCAGTGCACTCCCAGTTGCTCCCAGGATGATCCCAATCACCTCCTGCATGATCCCACTCACTCTTGATATGATCCCAGTATGACCCCAGTCACCCTCAGTGTGGTCTCAGTTGCTCCCCTCATGGGCCAAGCTTCTCCCACTGTGATCCCCGTATGGTCCCAGTTGCTCCCAGTTGCCCCTAGCACAGATCCAGTCACTCCAAGTATGATCCCAGTCCTCCCTCCTGACGGTCCCAGTCAATCCCAGTTGCTTCTATTGTAGATCCAGTCACTCACAGTTCCTTCCAGTTGCCCCCAGCCTGGTCCTAATTCCCCTTCATGTAGTCCCAGTCACTCCTAGTACAGTCCCAGTTACCCCCACCATGGTTGCAGATACTCCCAGTATATTCCAGTAGAGCCCTCAGCATGCTCATAGTCCTTCCCAGTCACTCCCAGATGCCCCAGTAACATTCTAGTTTCCACCTGTATGATCCCAGTGACTCCAAGGCTCTCCCACTATATCCTAAGTGGCCTCCAGTTGCTCCCAGTAGGCCTCAGTGTGGTCCCAGTTGCTCCCAGTATGATCCCTGTTGCCCCAGTTCTGGTCCTGGAGGGTCCCAGTGTGCTCAGATCCTGCTCCCGGGGGGTCCTGCTGGGTCCCAGTCCTGGTCCCGGTGTATCCTGGTGTCCCGGTCCATCCCAGTCGTTCCAGTCCATCCCAGTTCCCAATCCATCCCAGTCCATCCCAGTCCATCCCAGTCCATCCCAGTCCCTTCCCAGCAGCCGCCGCCGTTTCCCGGGTCCTGCCCCCCCGCCCCCCCAAGATGCTGACGGGGGTCGGGGCTCCGTCTTTGCCTTCGTCTCCCTGGGCCTGCCTGGAATGAAGGGGCCGCTGGGACACTGCGGGACCTCCTGAAACCAAAGGAACCCGGGGAGAATTTGGGTACTCCTGGAATCAAGGCACAATTGGGACACTGCAGGACCCTATGGAAAAAAGGAACCTTGTGACACTGCGGAATTCATGGAATCCAGGGGCCTTTGTGACAGGGGGGCCTCATGGAACCAAAGGAAGCCTGAGGTGTTTCAGAAGGTCATGGAATCAAGGGGCCACTGGGACACTGCAGGGCCTCTGGCAATTAAAGGAACACTGGGACACTGGGTCAGGACATCCCCCCTGCAATGGCCCCAAGACAATGCCCCATTTGCAAAGGGGTCAGTGCTGAGCTGAGAGGGGGTCGGGACAAGGCAGGAGATGTTGGACCCCAGACTGGTTTGACCCCAAATGAAGCCCCTGATGGTGAGGGAAGCCCTGGAGTCCAAGGACTGTCAGTCCATGGGTTTCTACCAGAAAGGGCCAGTCCCCTTTCCCAGGGGCAGGTTCTTCCAACAGAACCCTTCTTGGGGGGTGTGGAGATTCCTGCCTTGGCTGGGGACCCCCCCAAGGTCACTGCTGGAGGTTGAGAGCAGAGATCTCCCCACCAGCGCTGCTCTGGGGGAGTTCCATCCATCTCTAATTAAGAATTCTTGCTTGTTTGCCACCTTTAGTAGAATTGCTTCAACAATTGCTTTAGTGTAGTGCCCTGTCCTACCTTATCCTGTACTACTGTTAGTTTGAGTGTTTCCACTGTTCACTAAATAATTCTGTTCTGTGTCATCATTTGCAAAAATAAATAATTCATTTTCTATCAATAGATCTGATTTGCCATCATTAAAGCCTGGGGGACAAACATGGTTCAGTCCCCCCTCTAGAATTGCTCTAAATTTCAACAGTTGGCACAATGCAAGGCTGAGATTGGATCCAGCAGCCCCCAGGACTCCAGAGGAAGCTGGGAGCTCAGGGGGACCACCCCCCTTTCCTAACCCCCAGTGCCCAAAGACCCCCATGGGACTGTCCATCCCTCCAGACCACGCCCCCTTTTCCACTCCTCTCCCTGTTCCTCCCACTTTTCCATGGTCCCCTCAATCCCCAGCCACCCCAAGATCAGTTTTGGGGTCTCAACCCCCATTTTTCCCCCTCTCCCACCCCTCACACATCATTCCCCCAATCCCCACCCCCCTCATGCTCAGTTTGGGGGTCCCACCCTCCCCTTTTCCCCACTCTTCTGACCTCTCCCACTCCTTTCCCATCAGCCCCCAATCCTCATTCTCCCTCCCCCTCCACTTTTGGGGGGTCCCACTCCCCTCCCGCTCACTTTGGGGTCCCACCACCCCTTTTATCCCCTCTGACTCACTGATCCCCCCCTTCCCAACACCCCCTCTCACCGCAGAGCTCCTCACCTGCAGTGGGGAGGTTCCCAGTAACATCAGTGCCCATGAAAGTCTCAACCCAAAAAAGGGTTAGGTGGAGTCCTGGGTGGGCTCTGAGTGGGTTTGGAGGTCCCTTGGGGGCTGTGGGGTGGTTTAAGGGGGTCCCAGCACACTTTGGGATGTGTTGGATGCCGTGTTGGGGTGCAGATGTCCCCCCCAAGCTCCCCCAGAACAGGGTGACACAAGGGGGGGCACAGAGGGGTCCCCATTCCTGATCCATCCTGGAGCCACCACACTGGGGGCAACTGGGATCAGAGTGGGAGCAGCTGGGCCCCTGCTGGGCTCATACTGGGACCATCCTGGGAATGACTGCAATAACACTGGGAGTATGTGAGAGGGACTGCAACCATACTGGGGGTGACTGGGATCAAACTGGATTCATTGAATCCACTGGAAGTGTCTGGAATTTACTGGGATCATTGGAGGTGACTGGACTCATAGTGGGATCATACTGGGAGCAACTGGGACCATGCAGGGGCAAGTGGCCTCCTCCAGGCAGTGCCTCCCATTTCTCAGGAGAGAGTTAAAAAACCCCACACCCCTCCACAGCCTTTGGAGGGTCTTCAGCTTGGAATGTGGATGTGCTGGTTGGTTCATTTGTGTGGGTCAATCACCCAAGGCAAAAACTCCCCTCCCCCGTTCAACATCCCCCCCTTACAGCAATGCAGGGCAAAGAAACATTCCCTGCCTGGTGTTTTTTTGAACAAGTAAACCTGTGACAACCTCCCAGGCTGCTGAGCAGGGACAAGGAGGTAATGAGGGCCCAGGACTGCAAGGGGCACTTGTCTCCTCATGGTGGGACCCTAAATGGGCAGAAAAGAAACCCCCAAGGCTCAATTTGGGAGCAATAGTGGGCAGCCATTCTTTGTTATCAGCCCCTCACCCAGGGGAGGATCTTCCCCCCAACCAGGTGTGTGTCCCGTTCTCCCCCAGGGCAGCTGAGATTTACTCACAATTTTACACATCCAGCAAATGTCTTACATATTCACTCCTTCCCTCAGAAAGATCACACCCATGGGAATCAGCTCAGAGAGGTCCTTCTGAAGTCCTTCCAAAGTCCTTATTTGGTCACTGGGGGTCTTCTGGTGGCCTCTTGGTGGTCTCTGGTGCTTGTTTGGAGCTTGAACTTTACTTGACCTTGTCTGTTGAGCAGAGTATTTACAGCTGGATATAGAGGGCCCTTGTTCAGCATCTCTTCTCCAAAACCTGGACACTTATGTGGCAACTACCCCAACTGAAAAGCATTCAGAAACTTCCTGATTTTGTAACTCCCCTGCCAGAAACTTCCACTGTAAAGGCCCTGGAAAATTGCTGAGCAAGGGAGAATTCCTGCTCCCAGGAGAGACCCCGCCTGGTTTGACGGGAGGCCTGGGAAGGACCCCCCTGGCAGAAGCTTTCCCCCCAGGCTCTCCAAGCTCCCGGCTGTGGGCAAAGCCAGCCCATGGCCCAGCGGGGTGAGCTGGGGCTGCCCAGGGGCAGGAGACACGGGCACCACGGAGCGAGGCCAGCGGAGCCCCAGTGGGCCGGGGCTGGAGCGCCCGAGGCACGGGAGAGGCTGGAGAGCAGGCAGGGAGCCCGCAGGCCTGCCCGCTCCCAGCTGGCAAGGGCTGCAGGCAAAGAGGCAGCTCTGCAGGCCTGGAGCAGCACAGGGGCTCTCCAGCTCTGCCCTCGGCACAGGCCTCTCCCAATGCACCGGGCACAGATGGGCACCATTGCAAAGGGGAACCTTGGAGTCCCAGTTTCGGGGGCAATCACACACTCGCCCCAAGGAGCCACAGCCAAGAGTCTGGGGGCAGCACGGGGCCCTTCCTGGAGTGTTCCTGGTGTGGGGTGTTGGTTCTTTGGTTGCCAGGGGCTATTCCAGAATGGAGAGGACAGGCTGTGACACCACAAAGGGGCCCATGGCACAGGGGTTGGGCTGCACTGGGGGCTGTGAGACATTGGTGTTTTGGTTTCCAGCAGCCATTCTGGAATGGAGGGGATAGGCTGTGACATCACAAGAGGGCCCATGGCACAAAGGTGGGGCTTCACTTTGGGGTTGGAGGGCGTTGGTTCTTTGGTTGCCAGGGCCCATTCTGGAATGGAGGGGACAGGCTGTGACACCACAAAGGAGCCCTTGGCACACGGATGGGGTTGAACTGTCACATGGGGGGGGCTTGGTTCTTTGGTTTCCAGAGGCCATTCCAGAATGGAGAGCATAGGCCAGAATGGATAGGACAACAAAAGGCCCAAAGCACATGGGTTGGTCTGCACTGTGGTGTGGGGTGTTGGTTCTTTGGTTGCCAGGGCCTATTCTGGAATGGAGAGGACAGGCTGTGACAAGAAGTGCCTGTCAGAACTGCAAAGACGGACGCACAAGAATCTTATGTGGGCATATTCTCTGCTCTGCCCTGCACATCTTTGTGCTGGGGTCAAAACTCAGCCTCTCTGCTTCCCCTCTCCTGAGGGACTTGTTCTTAGACATCCCTTTCCCCTCCCAGCAATTCCCAAGCCTGTACCCGGCTCTCATCCCCTCTCTGGCTCAGAGCCCTCAACTTCTCTTGCAGAGAGCTGGGCCTGTCAACCCATCATCCCTTTGGCTGGCTGTGTTGGGGAGGAGTTCGGATCATACTGAAGCTGAAACCACACACCATTGAAAGCTCAACAAAACTGATATTTATTAGCAAGAGGTGGCCAACAAAATGAACACACCCAAAGGAGAGGAAGGAAGAGAGAAATAAGCCCCTAGCATGACCTCCCCCAGTCACCCAGCTGTTGCCCATAAAGTTCTCTCACTGACCTAGAATGCCTGTAATTACCAATGGCAGAAGCTGCATCCTTGGAGAGTCAGTAAGTTCACAAACTGGCAGGTGTCCCTGCCAAAGGCAACATTGTGCTTTATGTGGAGCTTGCTCCCCTCCAAAAAAAGAGCTATCTGCTTTTATACAATTAATTGAGTGACCTCAACCTTTGCAGGTGTGGCCAGCACTGCCCAGCCCGAGGCCCTCAGTCCCACCCCTTGGTTATGTCAGTGCATCTCTTCTGCGCACACGTGGCTTTCCCTGCGCCTGCCTATCTGTACCAGGGTGAATTTATGCTGATACTTTTGGTCTGTGTTTGGCCCCAGCCACCTGCAGGAGTTTATATTCTCCCTGCCAAGTTCACTGATAAAACAGTGAATTCATCCTTGGAGGGAGAACTTGTGTATAAACTGTTTTAATTGGTGTTCTGTGATTGGCCAGTTGTCCTGTCCAAGGGCATTTGGAGGAGAGTGAGATGAATGAGGAAGGCTCGGCCCCAGACTCAGTTAAGAAAGACCCCCAAAACACACTACGCGTGTGAGGGGATTTCCAAAGTTCTCACGTTGCAGAAGAGATGCACTGACATAACCGGGGGTGGGACTGAGGGCCTCGGGCTGGGCGGTGCTGGCCACACCTGGGAGGCTGTGGCCACTCAGTTAATTGTATAAAAAGAGGATAGTGCTTTCTTCAGGGAGAGCTAACTTCACACCAAGGACAACGTTGCCTTTGGCAGGGACACCTGCCAGTTTGTGAACTTACTGACTCTCCGAGGATGCAGCTTCTGCTCTGGGTAATTACAGGCCTGCTAGGTCGGTAAGAGAACTTTATGGGCAACAGCTGGGAACTGGGGGCTTATTTCTCTCCTCCTTCCTCCCTTTTGGGTTTGTTCGTTTTGTTGGCCACCTCTTGGTAATAAATATTGATTTTTGTGAAGTTTTTAACGGTGTCCTAGTTAGAACAGCTGGGACCAATTCATCACTGGATGGGTAAAACCCAAAACTGTGTATTCTATGGCCTTCCATGCCATTTCCCAGAAACTGTTATTAGTAGAGGCCTGCGAGATAGGAAGATGTTCCTGTCCTCATACCCTTTTATGGAATTCCCCGCTCTGAGGGAAGGACTGAGCATTCCTGCCTGAACTGGAGAATATATAAACCTGGAGTTTAGGAACCTTTCCACCACTCGTGGGATCCAGAGGAGGACTGCAGCTCACCACTCTCAACCAGACTGAGACCACCCCCCTCAACTGGACTGCAATCACCACTTTTGACCAGACTGCAACAGCTCTCCCACCAGCAGGTTTTTTTCCCCTCTCCCTTTACTTTGGACTCAGGGGGGGCCCAAGGAAAACCACTTTGTTCATGGCCCAGGGTGCTGGGTTCTACATTAGGGTTTTGTGGGTTAAGACCAATTGTTTGTCTGTATAACTGTATTGATTATATTATTTTATTAAATTGTTATTCTGACTTATAATCTCTCTTTTGAGTTGAGTTCATTTCCCCGCTGGTTAACTTTTAAACCAGCACAATTATAAAGCTGGGTTTTTTTGAGAGAGGAGGATTGTGGTGCATTGGGGCTACCTCTTCCTTTCCTTTACTCTTCTGTCTTCCTGTCCACTATCCGAGAAGCACCACCCACAGAGAAGATTCACAGAGAACAAAAATCATTGACTGCATAAATGACGGGGTGGTGTCAGAGACTGGAACAGTTAATGATTTATGCATTCTAAGAGACTTCTGCAGGCTTTTGACTTTCTGATGGGCAACTGGGCCCATCCCCCTCCTCCAGTGCAGAAGATGTCAAGCCCCGAAAAGGTGGGAAGAGCCGAGTTTACCACGCCCTCCACATGAACTCCACACCAAAAAGGGGGACACCCCCCTATGGAAACAACTCCCCGCCTTGGGGAGGTGCAAAGGATATGGATACTGACTGGTGACTTTGGGGGTTTGGGGGGGATTTTTCCTTCTTTTCCCCTCCCCACCTGCGGATCCAGACCATTCCTTTTACATGGCTGGATCCAGTGGGCAGTGACTATTTACATTTTTACCACTCTTATCTTTTCTTTTTTCTTGCTCTCCCTTACTCTTACCCTATATTTCTCTCCCCTATGCATTTTTCTCCTCCCCCGAAAGGTTGGCCTTGTTATATGACAGCCCCCAAAATGCTGGCATAGCTGTTGATACAGAATTGTTAAAATAAACCTTGTCAATATGTTTTCAGACACCGATTATTTAGTGTCGTTTCACTTTAATCCACCCCAAGGGAATTATTCATAAAACCTGAGTTACCCCCCCCCGCCTTTTTCCTGGGGCGGGTCGTAACAGTCACTGCTGTCCCTGTGATGTCACCGATGTCCCTGTGATGTCACTGCTGTCCCTGTGATGTCACTGGTGCCTCTGTGATGTCACTGCTGTGTCTGTGATGTCACTGCTGTGACTGTGATGTCACTCCTGTCCCTGTGAGGTCACTCCTGTCCCTGCGATGTCACTGCGGTCTTTGTGATGTCACTTCTGTCCCTGTGATGTCACCGATGTCTCTGTGATGTCACTGCTGTGTCTGTAATGTCACTCATGTCCCTGTGATGTCATGGCTGTCCCTGTGATGTCACTGCTGTCTCTGTGATGTCACCAATGTCCCTGTGATGTCACTGCTGTGCCTGTGAAGTCACTGCTGTCTCTGTGATGTCACGGATGTCTTTGTGATGTCACTACTGTGCCTGTCATGTCACCGCTGTACCTTTGAAGTCACGGATGTCTCTTTGATTTCACTGATATCCCTGTGATGTCACTGCTGTCTCTGTGATGTCACCGATGTATATGTGATGTCATCGATGTCTCTGTGATTTCACCACTGTCTCTGTGATGTCATCACTGTCTCTGTGATGTCACCGCTGTCTCTGTGATGTCTCCAATGTCTCTGTGATGTCTCCAATGTCTCTGTGATGTCACTGCTGTCTCTGTGATGTCACCACTGTCCCTGTGATGTCACTGCTCTACCTGTGATGTCAGCGATGTCTCTTCAACCAGACTGCAACCACCACTTTTCAATCAGACTGTGACCACCACTGTCAACCAGACTGCAGATCACCACTCTCGACCGAACTGCAACCACCACTCTTGACCAGACTGCACCACCACTCTCACCAACAGGGTTTTTTCCCCTCTCCCTTCCCTTTGGGCTCAGGGGGCCCAACAAACACCACTCTGTTCATGCCCCAGGCTGCTGGGTTATACATTTGGGTTTTGTGGGTTAAAACCAATTGTTTGTCTGTATAATCGTACTTATTGTGTTATAATATGGGGGCTTGGATGGGGACACCGGGGAGAGGGATGGGGACACTGGGAGCAGGTTGGGGACACCAGGAATAGGAATGGGAACTCCAGGAATGGGAATGGGGACATTGGGAGCAGGTTGGAGTCACCAGGAATGGGAATGGGGACACCATGAGACAATGGGGAAAGGGATGGGGACACCAGGAGCAGGATGGGAAGACCAGGGGAAGGTTGGGGACATGAGGAATGGGATGGAGACGCCAGGAATAGCAATGGAGACATTGGGAGCAGGTTGGGGACAGCAGGAACTGGGAATGGGGAAACCAGGAATGGGAACGGGGACATTGGCAGCAGGTTGGAGACACCAGGGACTGTGAATGGGGACATCAGGAGTGGGATGGTCACACTGGGAATGAGAGCACCAGGAATGGAAACATGAGGGACAAGGATGGGGACACTGGGAACTGATGAAGAGGAGCAGAGACCCCAGACTCACCTAAACCCTTCTGAGCATTGAGGGCCAAGAGAAGCTCCGTCTGAGCTCCACCTGAGCTCTGCCCATTATTAATACGTATAGACAGATGTAATCGCATGAATTTATCACATTTAATCACATATGAAAATTGTATAAAACCTCTGATTTTGTGTGAACCCTTTGAGCAAGTTCTCTGTGGTGCAAACCACGCTTGCTCCCGACGTTGGCAATAAATCCCTTTGCTGTTCAAAAGATCCAAAACTCTCTGAGCAGTTCTTCAGACCGGGTTTTTCAGCATCACAGAGGCAAAGGTACAAACTGAGGGATGCCCTCAGAGGGCAACATTCTCACCAAAGCTCCCCTCTCAGCTTCCTTTACACTGACCTCTTCCTGCAAGGACCTCCTTCCCATTCTGCTGATGCTTCTCAGGTTGTGTACCACCAGAAAAAAACCAAATGCCAAGGGATGTGCTTAGATTCACCAAGGATACAGCCCACCAGAATTAACATCTGATTCAGACTGGCAGGAAAATGCTCACCTTGCTCCTCTGCCCCCCAGTGCCCAAAGCCCACCCCACCGCTTGCATCCCACCTGGAAAGAACAAAAAGACGCTCACAGAACGACCTTTGAAGAGAAGTGCCCGTCAGAACTGCAAGGAGGGATGCACAACAATCTCACGTGGGGGATATTCTCTGCTCTGCCCTGCAGACCCTTGTGCTGGGGTCAAAACTCAGCCTCTCTGCTTCCCTCTCCTGAGGGACTTGTTCTTAGACATCCCTTTCCCCTCCCGGCAATTCCCAAGCCTGTACCCAGCTCTCATCCCTTCTCTGGCTCAGAGCCCTCAATTCTCTTGCAGAGAGCTGGCCCACAGCCTGCGCTGGGGCAGCAGTTCCTTCCTGGGCCCTTTCCAGCTGCCCCCATGGGGACACTTCCATTTTCTGGGCCAGGCCCCAGAGGCAATCCCAGCCAGTCCTGCCCCTCGTCCCCAGCCCGGCTCACTGACTCCTGGTGGCCCCTGGAAGCCAAGAGCCAAAGGCCGACCCCCCCAGAGTGCAGCCCCCCCCATCTGCACTGGGGCCTCAGGGCTTCCCTTTCCCAAGCAGCCCCTGCAAAGCCTTGTCAGAGAGAAAATTGGGTGACCCAAGTCCTGGATGCTTTTAGGAAAGAGGTCTAAACATGTCTTGAAGAATGGAGGGGGGTGACTCTTTTATTCTTGACCTTTCCAGTTCTCCAATTGGGGGCAGGATGTCCTCTGGGCCAATGTTTTGTTCCCTTGGCAGTGAGTGCAGCCTCAGAGGGCTGAGCCCTCTCTGGCTGGGCTTGGCCTCTCCTGCAGAGACTCAGGCCTGGCTGGGCTGCCCCAGGCAGACGCTGCAGGAAGAAGAGCTCAGGCCGCCTGGCTCTGGTGTCCCTGGGGCTCAGCCTGTGCCCCATTGCTGGGCAGGGGCTGAGCCCCACCTCTGCCTCGGGGCCTTGGCCAAAGGGCTGGCAAGGAAGAGGCCCAGCAGCCTTGGGGCCTGCCCAGCTTTCCTCCTCCCTGGGGGCTCTCAGTCCTCCCCTGACACCGTGTGGGCCCAAGGCCTTGCTGGCTTCGGGCTCACGGCCCGCCGGCCCCATCCCAGCGGCCTGACCCCCCTCCTTCCCCTCTCTCCAGCCTCTCCTGCCTTTGCTGGCAAGGGGCCATCCAAGGAAAAGCCCGGTTCTCAGCAATGGCACCTGTGGCACGGCTGCAAGGCTCGAGTGGGCCAGGCAAGAGCAGGAGCAGCGAGAGCCTGAGGAGCCAGGAGATGCCCTGGCTGGGCATCGTGCTGCTGCAGGACGAGCTGACACCTCTGCACAGTCTCTGCCCGTCCCTGCCAGCCGACTTCTGCCCAGGCTCTGGGCACGGGGACGCAGCACTGACAGTTTTCAGCCCCCGCGCTGTTCCACAGAGGCTGTGATGTCACAAGGCCCTTGCCTGGCAGCCAGGAGATGGGCAAGGCAAGGCAAGGATGGAGCCTCGGAGCCACCAGCACGCTGTCCCCAAAGGCTGGGCTGGCACAGAAGCCCAGAGTCCATGAGCTTGGCAGAGACTTGTGAGATCAACCGGCGTCCAACCTACGCCCCATGCCCAGCAAGTCAAGCAGAGCACGGCACTCAGTGCCATGGCCAGGCTTTGCTTAAACACCTCCAGGGATGGTGACTCCACCACCTCCCTGGGCAGCCCATTTCAATACCCAATCCCTGTTTCTCTCCAAAAAGTCCTGCTCCTGGCCCTGACAAACAGCCCCTGACAGGCAGGTCCTCGTGTCCTTGATGCCTTAAGCCCCTAATGTTTTTTTTATTTTTCTAATATTTGTAAGACTTGTAAGTTTTATAAGTAGTGGAAGTAGATTTTAAAAGCAGCAACCTACCCCCTCTTTTGTCCCTTGTCCCTTTCCCTTTCTCCAGTACCTTTGTTTATACATTCCTTAACCCTCTTACCCCATTCTATCCTCCCTATATCACTCATAGCCCCAAATCTAATAGAAATGTTTAGTCTTTTGTCAAGGCAAGGCCTAGATTGTTGGCAGAACAGCATATCAAGGCCTAAACCACAGAATAGGTCAGGAATTAGGTAACTATGTACCTTTTGTGCTCTGATGATGGTGAAGATGGGATGAATGGGGGGTCCCGAAATACACCCCAGACCCATTTTAAGGGGGCGGACCCGGGGCAGACCAGAGTAAAGGCCACAGGGTGGACACACCTGGGATTGGATGGATGGTGTTATAAAATGTAACCTCTCAGGAACGGCCTGCGAGCGTCCTGTAACATCTTAGCCTTGGCAGAATAAACCCTTTCTTATCTCACCCCTAATTAACTGCTCTGGAGAATTTTTCAGCACCAAAATACAGCAGCAACAGGGGGGACACACGACCCCCCAAACTCAGCGTGGGGATGGACTGGAGGGTCCCGGCTGGGCCCGAGGCCACGGGGAGGGGCTGCGGCCGCCGGCGGCTCAGGAGCTCTGTGGGGAGAGAAAAGGGGGTGAGAGCAAAGGGGGTGGGGGGAGAGGGGGGGCACACAAGCTCTGGGAAAGGGGGACACAACTCCCGGGGACCCCCCTTTACCTTCTCCCGCAGGTAGAAGCCGAGCCCCAGCGCCAGGAAGACCAAGCCAAAGACGAAGCCCCCGACCCCCACCAGGATCTTGCTGCGGACGGTGTCCGGTGGCATCTCTGGGGGGAGCCGGGGGGGTCAGCACCCCCAAAACCTCCCAGACACCACCCAGGACTCTACAAACCCCATCCTAGTCTCTCCCAGCCCACCCGGCACCCCCTGAGACCTCCTGCCAGTCCCTTCCCAGCCCCTTTGGGGATTCCACAAAGCCCCTCCCAGCCCCTTTAGGACCCTACAAACCCCCTCCCATCACGCCGAGGACACCCCAGAAACCCTCCTAGTCCCTTCCCAGACCCCCCACCACTTCTCAGAATCCCTCCCAGTCATGACAAGCCCACCAAGCCTCCCTCCTGTCCCGCCCAGGCTCCCCCAAACTCTCTCCCAGCTGCTCCCAGGATTCCCCAAAGCTCCTCTCAAGCCCTCCCAACACCCACCAACCTCCTTCTCAGCTTCTCCATCACCCTTGAGCCCTTCCTGTTCTCCCCCAGTCTCCCTCCCAATTGCCCCCATTGTCCCCCTGAGCCCCCGTCCCCCCTGCCAGTGTGCCCCCGGGGCTGGGGGGGCCGGGCCGTACCCCAGTGCCGGCTGAGGGGGTGCTCCAGGCTGACGTGCTCCACCTGGCAGCTGTAGGTGACCCCGCGCCGGGGGGGGATTTCCAGCAGCACCAGCACCTGGTAGCTCCAGTCCCCGTTGGGGATCACGTCGGTGGCCACCACGTGCTCCGGCAGCTCCTGCCCATCCTGGAACCACCTCACCTGCACCAGCGCAGGGTAGAAATCCATCCCGGAGCAGAGCAGGCGGCCGGGGCCGGGCTGGGAGCTCGACGGCACCAGCGAGATGGACACGCTGGGGGGCACTGGGAGGGACGGGGGAGACACTGGGTTGAGCTGGGGGACACTGGGAGGGAGGGCAGAGGGCTTGGAGGACATTGGGAGGGATTGGGATGGCAGTGGGAAGGACTGGGATGGTAGTGGGAGGGACTGGGAATAGAGCTGGGGTAGAAGGGCATGGGCTGGGGGGGCACTGGGGAGAGAGTTGGGAGATGTGGGAGTGAAGTGAGAACGACTGGGAATGGAGTGAGAGGGTCTGGGAGTGGAGTGAGAGGGTCTGGGAAGGACTGGGAAGGACTGGGAATGACTGGTCTGGACTGGGAAGGAAGCGATCGGGACTGGGAGGCTGAGTGGTGGTGAGGGAAGTCTTTGCTTTGGGTCTGCCTGGCAACTGGAGCGTCATCAGAGAGACGCGCTGGGATTGGCTGAGGGGCGTGAGCTCGGTGACCCCAGCGGGGTGGAGACGGCGGGGGCACTGGGAGAGACTGGGATGGACTGGGATGGACTGAGAAAAACTGGAATGGACTAGGACAGACTAGGGGGCATTGGATGGGCTTGGAGGGACTGGGAGGGATTGGGATGGGCTGGGAGGGGACAAAAGGCCACGGGGACCGACACAGGGAGGGCTGAGGGGTCTGGGGTGATTCCCAGCGAGGGTTTGAGGGGCTCCAGGGTCATTCCCGAGGGGACCCGCTCTGCCCCATGCTCACCTCTCCTCTCCACGGTGAACGGGGTGACGACCCTGTAGTTGTGCAGGCAGTACCAGTCCACAGCTGACCGTGTGTACTCCATATATTCCTTTTGGCTGTTCAAGCTCCTGGCAAACTTCTCCCCATGCGGGGTGTCCTCCACATGGACCCCCACATCGCTGTCGAAGTGCAGGAGCTGCTCCCGGTTGTAGATGTACCTCTCCAGGAGCCTCACCCGTTCGGTGCCGTTGATAAAGTGACACTCGCGTTTTGTGATCCTCTGGAACACCCCTGTGTGTGCAGGACACGGGTCAGGGGGTGCTCCGTCCCCCCCCCATCATCCCCCAGCCCCCCACAGCAGGCTGGGAGCTCAGGGGGCCACCCAGGACCCCCCTTTCCCACTCCCCTCTGCCCCATGGACGCCCCAGCACCGGCTCTTGGCTGGGGGGGAGCCCCCCCATCAGCCCCCCGGGGATGGACAGGGGGGTTGGGGACCCCCCCAATGCCGATCCCACCCCCCCAGAGCCCCAAGGAACCGCTCCAGGGCTCCAGGGACACCCAGAGACCCCCATGGCACCCCTCTGCCTGCTCTCCCACACCCCTTGCCCCTCTCTCTCACCCCTTTCCCACCGGCCCCACAAGCCCCACACCCCCCCAACCTCACTTTGGGGCTCCCAACCCCCCTCCCACTCACTCTGGGCCTTCTGACCCCCCTCGCACTCACTTTTGGGGCTCCCACACACTCTTTTCTCCCCTCTTTTCCCCTATTTCCCACCCCCCCGCTCACCCGACAGCTCCTCGCCCGCAGCCGGGGGGGCTCCCAGCACCACCAGCACCGCCAGCACGGCCCCAGCTCCCCGCACACGCTCCATGCCCAGCGCCGGACAGCTGCTGACAGCCCCAAACCAGCGGGGCGGCGCCGTTTTGGGGAGTTTGGGGCGCGCTGGGCTTGGCTGAGGGCGCAGCTGGGGCCCTTTTTTCGAGGCGTCTTCCCGGCGACTGATGAGTCATCAGCGCGGCGCGCTGGGATTGGGCGCGGGCGGCGTGGGCGCTTTGGGATTGGCTGAGGGCCGTTGGGGGCCCCCGCGGCAGCCCCGGGGCTGGGAGGTTCTGGGGGGTCCGTTGCCTGCGGGGGAGGGGGGAGCTCAGGGCCCACCAAAAATGCCCAACCAGGGCTCCCAAAGCTCAGGGCAACCCAAAACCGGCCACCCAGGGCTCCCACAGATCAGGGGAACCTCAAACAGAGGATAAAGTTGTCCCGGAGCTCAGAGCTGCCCAAAACAAGAGGGAGATGGGGGGCTGAGGGTGCCCAATCCCCCTTTCCCCAGGATTTTTGGTGGTACCCAAACCCCTCTTTTCCAGGACTTTTGGGGGCCTGGAGCTTCTCCGCATTTGGGGACTTGGTCTGGTAGTGCCCAAATAGCCCTTTGACCAAGATTTTGGGGCTCTGGGGGTGCTCAGCACCTGCTGTTCTCAGGATTCTTGGGGTCTGGGGGTGCCCAAACCCCCCTGTTCCTCGGGTTTTTTGGAGGCTGACATTGGCCAAAGCCTCCCACCCCCCATTTCCCAGAAATTTTGGGATCTGGGTGTGCCCAAACCTCTCTTTTCCCACAATATTGGCAGTCTGTGTGTGCCACATCCCCCCTGTTCCCGGGATTTTCAGGGGCTGGCAGTGCCCAAAGCCTCTTTTTCCAGGATTTTCAAAGTCTAGGAGTGCCAAAAGCCCAGTGTTCCCGAATTTTGAGGGCCTGGACCTGCACAATGCGAGGATTTTGAGGGGCTGGGGGTGACTAAACATCCCTTTCCCAAAGATTTTGAGGCTCTGGAGGTGCTCAAACCTCTCTGTTCCTGGGATTTTGGGTGGGTTGGGAGTTCCCAAACCCCCCCTTTTCATAGGATTTCTGTGCTCAGGGAGTGTCCAAGCCCCTCTTTTCCGATATTTTGGGGTCTGGGAGTGATCCAACACCACTATCCCTTGGATTTTTATGGTCTAGGAGAGCTCATACCCCCGTGTTCCCAAGATTTTTGGTGTCTGAATGTTCCCAATCCCCCTGTTCCTGTGTTTTTTAGATGCTGATGGTGCCCAAACCGCTCTATTTTTACATTTGATGAGCTGGGAGTGCCAAACCCTCCCTGTTCTCACAATTTTAGGTATCCTGGAGTACATAACCCTCTCTTTTCCCAGATTTTGTAGTTCTGGGACAGCCCAAACCCCCCTGTTCCTGGTTTATTGGGAGGCTGACATTGCTCAAACCCTTCTGTTCCCAGGATTTTCGGAGTCTGGGTGTGTCCAAACCACCTTTCTCCAGGATTTTGTGGGTCTGGGAGTGCCCAAAAGCACCTGTTGCCAGGATTTTTAATGTCTGGGATGACAAACCCCCCCTGTTTCCAAGAGTTTTAGGGGGCTGGGAGTGTTCAAAAACCTTTTTCAATATTTTGAAGTCTGGAAGTGTTCCAGCCCCCCAGTTCCTTGGACTTTTAGTATCTAGGAGAACCCATAGCCCCGTGTTCTCAAGATTTTCATAGACTAAATGTTCCCAACTCCCTTATTCCCAGCTTTTCAGAGGGTTGACATTGCCCAAACTCTCCCGTTCCCAAGATTTTGGGGCTCTGGATGTGTCCCAACCACCTTTCTCCATCATTTTTTGGGCCTGGGATTGCCCAAACCCCCCTGTTCCCAGGATTTTTAATGTCTGGGAGTGCCCAAACCCCCCTGTTCCTGGGATTTTCGGAGCCCCCCAGTTGTCTCCCAATAACCGGGACTGCAGAGAACTGGGAAGCTTTACTGGGAACACTGGGAGCAGCCAGCTGGGGTTTGAATACAAAGAAAAGCAGGGCCGGGGGGACACACGAACACCCCCAAAGTGTGGGTGGGGCTGGACTGGGGGGTCCCGGCTGGGCCCGAGGCCACGGGGAGGGGCTGCGGCCGCCGGCGGCTCAGGAGCTCTGTGGGGAGAGAAAAGGGGGTGAGAGTGGGGTGGGGGGGCTGGGGGGCACAGACGCTCTGGGAGAGCAAGGGGGGGTACATGACTCCTGGGGACCCCCCTTTACCTTCTCCCACAGGTAGAAGCCGAGCCCCAGCGCCAGGAAGACCAAGCCCAAGACGAAGCCCCCGACCCCCACCAGGATCTTGCTGCGGACGGTGTCCGGTGGCATCTCTGGGGGGAGCCGGGGGGGTCAGCACCCCCAAAACCTCCTCCCACGCACCACCCGGCACCCCACAGAGCCCGGCCCGCTCTCCCCCAGCCCACCCGGGGGTCCCTGAAACCTTCTGCCAGTCCCTTCCCAGCCCCTGTAGGGGATCCCACCAAGCCCATCCCAGACCCTTTAGGACCCTCCAACCCCCTCCCAGCACCCCCAGCACCCACCAAACTCCCTCCCAGTCGCCCCCAGTCACCCCCCCCGGTGCTGGGGGGGCCGGGCCGTA
Organism: Pipra filicauda; assembly: GCF_003945595.2. NCBI lineage: Eukaryota > Metazoa > Chordata > Aves > Passeriformes > Pipridae > Pipra > Pipra filicauda. The sequence continues at coordinate 5,720 of NW_024105091.1, read as the reverse complement.
CCCCAGTGCCGGCTGAGGGGGTGCTCCAGGCTGACGTGCTCCACCTGGCAGCTGTAGGTGACCCCGCGCCGGGGGGGGATTTCCAGCAGCACCAGCACCTGGCAGCTCCAGTCCCCGTTGGGGACCACGTCGGTGGCCACCACGTGCTCCGGCAGCTCCTGCCCATCCTGGAACCACCTCACCTGCACCGGCGCAGGGTAGAAATCCATCCCGGAGCAGAGCAGGCGGCCGGGGCCGGGCTGGGAGCTCGACGGCACCAGTGAGATGGACACGCTGGGGGGCACTGGGAGGGACGGGGGAGACACTGGGCTCAGCTGGGGGGCACTGGGAGGGACTGGGATGGCAGTGGGAGGGACTGGGAATAGAGTGGGGTAGAAGGGGATGGGCTAGGGGTCACTGGGGAGAGAGTTGGGAGATGTGGGAGTGAAGTGAGAACGACTGGGAATGAACTGAGAGGGTCTGGAAGTGGAGGTAGTGGGACTGGGAATGACTGGGATTGACTGGGAATGACTGGTCTGGACTGGGAAGGAAGCGATGGGGACTGGGAGGCTGAGTGGTGGTGAGGGAAGTCTTTGGTTTGGGTCTGCCTGGCAACTGGAGCGTCATCAGAGAGACGCGCTGGGATTGGCTGAGGGGCGTGAGCTCGGTGGCCCCAGCGGGGTGGAGACGCGGGGGGGCACTGGGAGAGACTGGGATGGACTGGGATGGACTAAGAGGAACTTGGAGTGTACAAAAGGCCACGGGAACGGGCACAGGGAGGGCTGAGAGGTCTGGGGTGATTCCCAGGGAGGGTTTGAGGGGCTCCAGGGTCATTTCCAGAGCAGGGGCCGAGGGGACCCGCTCAGCCCCACGCTCACCTCTCCTCTCCACGCTGAACGGGGTACCAAGCTTGTAGTTGTACCGGCAGTACGTGCCCACCTGACCCCGTTTGTACTTCAGATATTCACGGTGGCTGTTGTAGTCTCTGGCCTGGATCTCCCCAAATGGGGTGTCCCCCACATAGACCCCCACATCGCTGTCAAAATGCAGGAGCTGCTCCCGGTTGTAGAAATGCCTCTCCAGGAACCTCACCCGCTCGGTGCCGTTGATGAAATGACACTCCTGCTTTCCCATCCACTGCAACACCCCTGTTTGAGCAGGACACAGGACAGGGGCTGCCCCGTCCCCCCCCATCATCCCCCAGCCCCCCACAGCAGGGTGGGAGCTCAGGGGGCCACCCCAGACCCCCCTTTCCCAACCCACTCCGCCCCACGGACGCCCCAGCACCAGCTCTTGAGTGAGGGGAAACCCCCCATCAGCCCCCGGGGATGGACACGGTGGTTGGGGACACCCCCCTTGCAGATCCGACCCCCCCCGAGCCCCAGGGAACCGCTCCAGGGCTCAAGGAAAACCCAGGGACCCCCAGGGCACCCCTCTGCCTGCTCTCCCACACCCCCTTGCCCCCCTCTCCCACCCCTTTCCTTTCACACCCGAGACATCCCTGCCCTCACTTTGGGGCTCCCACCCCACTCCCACTCACTTTTTTGGGGCTCCCACCCCCTCTTTTCTCCCCTCTTTCCCCCCCTTTCACACCCGACCCCTCTTCTCGCCCCCCCCCGCTCACCCGACAGCTCCTCGCCCGCAGCCGGGGGGGCTCCCAGCACCACCAGCACCGCCAGCACGGCCCCAGCTCCCCGCACACGCTCCATGCCCAGCGCCGGACAGCTGCTGACAGCCCAAAACCAGCCGGGCGGCGCCGTTTTGGGGGGTTTGGGGCGCGCTGGGCTTGGCTGAGGGCGCAGGTGGGGCCCTTTTTTCGAGGCGTCTTCCCGGCGACTGATGAGTCATCAGCGCGGCGCGCTGGGATTGGGTGAGGGCGGCGTGGGCGCTTTGGGATTGGCTGAGGGCCGTTGGGGGCCCCCGCGGCAGCCCCGGGGCTGGGGGTTCGGGGGGGTCCGTGGGGGAGGGGGAAGCTCAGGTGAACCCAAAAATGGGCATCCAGGGAGTGCAGAGAATTGGGAAGCTTTACTGGGAACACCGGTAGCAGTTGGCTGGTGTCAGAACAAAAGCAGGTACAGGGGGATAAACGACCCCCCCAAAATCAGCGCGGGGATGGATTGGGGGGTCGAGGCTGGGACGCTCAGCCCTCCAAGGACCCCCCCAAATCTCTTCTCAGCCTTTCCATTTCCCCACAAAGCCACTCCCATCCCCAAAAGGCTCCCACAAAACTCCCTCCCAGTTGCCCCCAGGACTCACCAAAGCCCCTCTCAGCCCTCCCAGTACCCACCAACCTCCTTCTCAGACTCTCCATTCCCCACCAGACCCTTTCCCTTACCCCCCAAACTCCCTCCCAGTTCCCCCCACAGCCCCCAGAGCCCCTCACCCCCCTCCCAGTGTGCCCCCGGTGCTGGGGGGGCCGGGCCGTACCCCAGTCCCGGCTGAGGGGGTGCTCCAGGCTGACGTGCTCCACCCGGCACCGGGGGGGATTTCCAGCATCCCCAGCACCTGGTAGGTCCAGTCCCCGTTGCCTCAAGAGAGTGCAGAGGAAAAGACTCCAGGCCAGGGGAGTGGATGAGATGAGATAAAGAGAGCAGGTCCTGTAGTGGAGCCTCAGGCCAGGGGAACACACACGACGGGCACCCCCAGGCAGTGGCTCTGGGATTTTAGAACAAGGTCCATCCAACCCCAGATCTCTCCACCCCCCACTTCTGCCCCATTCTGCCCCCGACACACCCCTTTGGGAATTGGGCTTGGGCTCTTTGGGACCCCTTCTTCCTCAGCTTCATCTTCTTCGCAGCTCCCACAGTCCTTGGAGCTCCTCCCGAGTTCTGGGCTTGAAGGTGGCTGTGTCTGTGTGATGTCTTCTGGTCCAGGCTTTTCTACAACTCTGCCTTGAAAAGAAGACTAAACACGCTAACGGGATTTAGAGGGGTTGATATGGGATGGGGTAACAGGGTTGGGGATGTGCAAACATTATGCTACAGGGTAAGGGATAGAATGCAGCTCCCTTAAAATCAACAATCACTACACCACTACTTCTAAAATCTACCAAAGTTAAAAATTCCAAAAAGCTCTGAGGCATCACACCTCTTCTTTTACAGTTCTATCACAACTTTTTATAAGTCAATCATATTATATTATAGAGCTCCATTTCTATGTTGTTAGGTACACCTTTTATATACTTTTATATAACTTTTATAGACTTTTTAATGTCTTAATAAAATCCCAGGGATCTTGCTTGGAACTCCCTGCATCCAGGGACTGAGAGGATCTCCCTGAATAACTTTCAGTGGGCACTGGAATCCTCAGGATCCTGGAACCCCTGGAGCATCAACAGCTTTGTCCCTCCAAAGGGGTCCCAATTTGTTTCCAATGGTTCAGGAATACAAAATAACCCAAATACCAGTTTCCAAAACCAAATCAACTTATAAGTCCAGAAATCACAAGTTAATATCCAAAATAGCAGAAAGGATTTCTTCAAGATTCTTTCTTTGCAACCTGAAGTACCCATAATACAAAAGAAACCAAATACCTGTTTCCAAAACCAAATAACCCAAATACCAGTTCCAGAACCAAATAAACCAATGAGTCCAGACTCCCAAATTAATATCCAAAATCATGGCTGGGCTGCATGAACGAAGATTTGGGAAGGGCTCTGCCCACATTTGCTACAAGCACACTGGTGGTTAAAGAGGCCAATACGAGATAGACACGTCCAGTTGCAAAAGGCAGAGCAGAAAGACTCCTTGGATGGGATCGACAGGACACGGTTCTTTCTGCGTTGTCTTTTCTCTTCGATGGTGATCCTGCTGCGTTCTCAAAGGAAGCAGCAGCGTTAGAGATGGGGTGTCTCCAGACCTCCCGACTGGAGGCCAGAGTAGACCAGTGATGAAGATCAATGTGGCCAAGGCTGAGATGTTGTTTCAGGCAGTCCTTGTATCTCCTCTTCGGGGCTCCTCTCTTGCGGCAGCCGGTGGCAAGTTCACCCCAGAGTACGATCTTAGGGAGGGGGTGGTTGGTCCTTCATCCTGGAGACGTGCCCTGCCCAGCACAGCTGTGTTCTCAGCAACATGGCCTCAATACTTGTGACTGCTGCCTGTTCTAGAACAGATGTGTTGGTCACATCATCTGACCAGGGGATGTTTAGGATTGTACGGAGGCAGCGTTGATGGAAGCGTTCCAGGAGTCGCAGGTGGTGGCTGTAGATGACCCATGATTCGGACCCATATAAGAGAGTAGACAACACAATGGCTCTGTAAACACTGATCTTTGTGCTTTTCTTCAAGTGTTTATTTCGCCAAACTCTTTTATGGAGTTTCCCAAAAGCTCTCTATGCCTTTGCTAACCTGTTGTCCATCTCTCCGTCAATCTCACCATCCGAGGAGATGAGGCTCCCTAGGTAATTAAACTGCTGGACTGATTTGAGCTCTGATTGGCCAATGGTGATGTGGGGATGATGGGGGACTTCCTGAGGTGCAGGTTGATGGAGAACTTCTGTCTTCTTTAAGCTGACTTCCAGCCCAAAGAGGTCAGCAGCCTCAGCAAAGCAGGATGTTAAACGCTGCAGAGCTGCTTCTGTGTGGGCAGCAAGGGCGGCGTCATCAGCATAAAGCAGCTCCTGGACAAGATGGTTTAAGGTCTTGGTGTGGGCCTTCAGTCCCCTTAGGTTGAAAAGGCTTCCATCAGTACGGTATCGGATGTAGATCCCGTCCTGATCATCGAGGTCTGCCGTGGCCCTTTGGAGCATCCTGCTGAAAAAGATTGTGAATAGGGTTGGAGCAAGAACGCAGCCTTGTTTCACACCATTGGTTATTAGAAAGGGCTCAGAAAGTGCATTGCCATATCTGACTTGGCCGTGCTGATCCTCATGGAGTGAGATGATCGTTTTAAGGAACTTGGGGGGACAACCTAAACATTCCAAAATCTGCCACAGACCTTTCCTGCTCACAGTATCGAAAGCCTTGGTGAGGTCAACAAAGGTTCCATAGAGACCTTTGTTCTGTTCCCTGCACTTCTCTTGCAGTTGTCTGAGGACAAATCCCATGTCTGTGGGGCTCCTGTTGGCTCTGAAACCACACTGGCTTTCAGGGAGAATTCCTTCTGCTATAGTGGGTGTTAGTCTGTTCAAGAGTATTCTTGCCAGGATCTTGCCAGCAATGGGGAGCAGAGTAATACCCCGGTAATTTCAGCAGTCTGATTGTGCTGGTTTAAAGGTAAACCAGCAGGGGAAATGAACTCAACCCAAAAGAGAGATTATAAGTCAGAATAACATTTTAATAAAATAACACAATAAGTACGATTATACAGACAAACAGTTGGTTTTAACCCACAAAACCCTAATGTATAACCCAGCACCCTGGGGCATGAACAGAGTGGTGTTTGTTGGGCCCCCTGAGCCCAAAGGAAAGGGAGAGGGGAAAAAACCCTGTTGGTGAGAGTGGTGGTGCAGTCTGGTCAAGAGTGGTGGTTGCAGTTTGGTCGAGAGTGGTGATCTGCAGTCGGGTTAACAGTGGTGGTCACAGTCTGATTGAAAAGTGGTGGTTGCAGTCTGGTTGAAGAGACATCGCTGACATCACAGGCAGAGCAGTGACATCACAGGGACAGCAGTGACATCAGAAAGACAGCGGTGACATCACAGGGACAGCAGTGACATCAAAAAGAAAGTGGTGACATCACAGGCAGAGCAGTGACATCACCGGGGCAGCAGTGACATCACAGGGACATTGGTGACATCACAGAGA
>NW_024105090.1:0-55397 GCF_003945595.2 Pipra filicauda | reverse complement strand
AAGAGCTGCTGTTCCATTTTTCAGCCCGGCGCTGCAATGGCCGGTCCCACCTCCTGAAAAATTGAATCCAAATAAAGATTCCTGTCAGACAAAAGGTGCCACCACAGAAAACTCTTCCTGTCCAAGAAGTGTTTAGGCTGCCCCAACAACTGCACCTCAAAGCCAAAGCTTCCAGACTTTTTTTCCTGGTGGAAAGAGCTGCTGTTCCCTTTTTTCAGCCCTGCACTGCAATGGCCAGTCCCCCCTCCTGAAAAATTGAATCCAAATGAAGATTCCTGCCAGACAAAAGGTGCCACCACAGAAAGGTCTTCCTGCCCAAGAAGTTCCCAGGCTGCCCCAACAACTGTACCTGAAGCCAAAGGGTCCAGTCCTTTTTTCATGGTTGAAAGAGCTGCTGTTCCCTTTTTTCAGCCCTGCGCTGCAATGGCTGGTCCCACCTCCTGAAAACTTCAATCCAAATGAAGATTTCTGCCAAACAAAAGGTGCCACCACAGAAAGCTCTTTGCTTCCCAAGAAGTTCCCAGGCTTCCCAAACAACTGCACCTGAAGCCAAAGCTTCCAGACTTTTTTTCCTTAAGGAAAGAACTGATGTTCCCTTTTTTCTGCTTTGTGCTGCAAGGGGCGGCCTCACCTTTTAAAAGATTGAATCGAAATGTAGATTCCTGCTCGACAAAAGGTGCCACCACAGAAAGTTCTTGCTGCCCAAGAAGTGCCCAGGCTGCCCCACCAACTGCACCTGAAGCTAAAGCTTCCAGACTTTTTTTCCTGGTGGAAGGAGATGCTGTTCCCTTTTTTCAGCCCTGCGCTGCAATGGCCTGTCCCACCTCCTGGAAAATTGAATCCAGCTGAAGATTCCTACCAGACAAAAGGTGCCACCAACAGAAAGGTCTTTTTTCTGCCCTTGAAGTACCCAGGGTGCACCAACAACTGCACCTCAGAGCCAAAATTTCCAGACTTTTTTTCCTTAGGAAAAGAGCTGCTGTTCCATTTTTTCTCCCCTGCGCTGCAATGGCCGGTCCCACCTCCTGGAAAATTCAATCCAGCTGAAGATTGCTGCCAGACAAAAGGTACCACCACAGAAAGTTCTTGCTGCCTCACAAGTGCCCAGGCTGCCCCAAGAACTGCACGTGAAGCCAAAGCTTCCAACCTTCTTTCGTGGTGAAAAGAGCTGCTGTTCCCTTTTTTCAGCCCTGCTCTCAATGGCCGGTCCCACCTCCTGGAACACTGAATCCAACTGAAGATTCCTAACAGACAAAAGGTGCCACCACAAGAAAGGTCTTGCTGACCAAGAAGTGCCCAGGCTGCCCCAACAACTGCACCTGAAGCCAAAGGATCCAGACTTTTTTTTTTTCGTGGAAAGATCTGCTGTTCCCTTTTTCAGCACGGTGCTACAATGGCTTGTCCCACCTCCTGAAAAATTTACTCCAAATGACGATTCCTGCCTAACAAAAGGTGCCCCCACAGAAAGTTCTTGCTGCCCAAGATGTGCCCAGGCTGCAGCAACTGCACCTCAAAGCCAAAGCTTCCAGACTTTTTTTCCTTAGAGATAGAGCTGCTGTTCCCTTTTTTCAGCCCTGCGCTGCAATGGCCTGTCCCACCTCCTGAAAAATTCAATGCAAATGAAGATTCCTGCCAGACAAAAAGTGCCACCACAGAAAGCTCTTGCTGCCCCAGAAGTGCCCAGGCTGCCCCAACAACTGCACCTCAAAGCCAAAGCTTCCAGCCTTTTTTTCCTGGTGGAAAGAGCTGCTATTCCCTTTTTCAGCCCTGCGCTGCAATGGCCTGTCCCACCTTTTGAAAAATTAAATCCCACAGAAGATTCCTGCCAGACAAAAGGTGCCACCACAGAAAACTCTTCCTTCCCAAGAAGTGCCCATGCTTCACCAACTACACCTGAAGCCAAAGCTTCCAGCCTTTTCTCCTGATGGAAAGAGCTGCTGTTCCCTTTTTTCAGCCCTGCGCTGCAATGGCCGGTCCCACCTCCTGGAACATTGAATCCAAATGAAGATTCCTGCCAGACAAAAGGTACCACAACAGAAAGTTCTTCCTGTCCAAGAAGTTCCCAGGCTGCCCCAACAACTGCACCTCAAAGCCAAAGCTTCCAGACTTTTTTTCCTGGTGGAAAGAGCTGCTGTTCCCTTTTTTCTGCCCTGCGCTGCAATGGCCGGTCCCACCTCCTGGAACATTGAATCCAAAGGAAGATTCCTACAAGACAAAGGGTGCCACCACCGAAAGTTCTTGCTGCCCCAGAATTGCCTAAACTGCCCCAACAACTGCACCTGAAGCCAAAGGATCCCGACTTTTTTATTCCTTAGGGAAAGAGCTGCTGTTCCCTTTTCTCAGGCCTGAGCTACAATGGCCTGTCACAACTCCTTAAAAATTTTCTCTAAATGAAGATTCCTGCCAGACAACAGGTGCCACCACAGAAAGCTCTTTGCTGCCCTTGAAGTACCCAGGCTGCCCCAACAACTGCACCTCAAAGCCAAAGCTTCCTGACTTTTTTTCCTTAGGGAAAGAGCTGCTGTTCCCTTTTTTCAGCCCTGCGCTGCAATGGCCTGTCCCACCTCCTGGAAAATTTCCTCTAAATGAAGATTCCTGCCAGACAAAAGGTGCCACCACAGAAAGGTCTTGCTACCCAAGAAGTGCACAGGCTGCCCCACCAATTACACCTGAAGCCAAAGCTTCCAGTTTTTTTTTTCCTTAGGGAAAGAGCTGCTGTTCTCTTTTTCAGCCGTGCTCTGCAATGACTGGTCCCACCTCCTGGAAAATGGAATTTAAATGAAGATTCCTGCCAGACAAAAGGTGCCACCACAGAAAGTTCTTCCTGGCCAAGAAGTGCCCAGGATGGCCCAAGAACTGCACCTGAAGCCAAAGCGTCCAGACTTTTTTTCCTGGTGGAAAGAGCTGCTGTTCCCTATTTTCACCCCTGCGCTGCAATGGCCCGTCCCACCTCTTGAAAAATTGAATCCAAATGAAGATTCCTGCCAGACAAATGGTGCCACCAGAGAAAGTTCTTGCTGCCCAAGAAGTTCCCAGGCTGCCCAACCAACCACACCTGAAAGCAAAGCTTCCCGACTTTTTTTCCTGGTGGAAAGAGCTGCTGTTCCATTTTTTCAGGCCTGTGATTCAATGGCCTGTCCCACCTTTTGAAGAATTAAATCCAACAGAAGATTCCTGCCAGACAAAAGGTGCCACCACAGAAAATTCTTCCTTCCCAAGAAGGTCCCAGGCTGCCCCAACAACTGTACCTGAAGCCAGAGGATCCAGACTTTTTTCCTTAGGGAAAGAGCTGCTGTTCCATTTTTCAGCCCTGCGCTGCAATGGCCGGTCCCACCTCCTGAAAAATTGAATCCAAATGAAGATTGCTGCCAGACAAAAGGTGCCACCACAGAAAGGTCTTCCTTCCCAAGAAGTGCCCATGCTTCACCAACTACACCTGAAGCCAAAGCTTCCAGCCTTTTTCTCCTGATGGAAAGAGCTGCTGTTCCCTTTTTTCAGCCCTGCGCTGCAATGGCCAGTCCCACCTCCTGAAAAATTTACACCAAATGAAGATTCCTGCCAGACAAAAGGTGCCTCCACAGAAAGGTCTTCCTGCCCAAGAAGTTCCCAGGCTGCCCCAACAACTGTACCTGAAGCCAAAGGTTCCAGTCCTTTTTTCATGGTTGAAAGAGCTGCTGTTCCCTTTTTTTAGCCCTGCGCTGCAATGGCTGGTCCCACCTCCTGAAAACTTCAATCCAAATGAAGATTTCTGCCAAACAAAAGGTGCCACCACAGAAAACTCTTCCTGCCCAAGAAGTTCCCAGGCTGCCCAAACAACTGCACCTGAAGCCAAAGCTTCCAGACTTTTTTTCCTTAAGGAAAGAACTGATGTTCCCTTTTTTCTGCTTTGTGCTGCAAGGGGCGGTCTCACCTTTTAAAAGATTGAATCGAAATGTAGATGCCTGCTCGACAAAAGGTGCCACCACAGAAAGTTCTTGCTGCCCAAGAAGTGCCCAGGCTGCCCCACCAACTGCACCTGAAGCTAAAGCTTCCAGACTTTTTTCCTGGTGGAAGGAGCTGCTGTTCCCTTTTTTCAGCCCTGCGCTGCAATGGCCTGTCCCACCTCCTGGAAAATTGAATCCAGCTGAAGATTCCTACCAGACAAAAGGTGCCACCAACAGAAAGGTCTTTTTTCTGCCCTTGAAGTACCCAGGGTGCACCAACACCTGCACCTCAGAGCCAAAATTTCCAGACTTTTTTTCCTTAGGAAAAGAGCTGCTGTTCCATTTTTTCTCCCCTGCGCTGCAATGGCCGGTCCCACCTCCTGTAAAATTCAATCCAGCTGAAGATTGCTGCCAGACAAAAGGTACCACCACAGAAAGTTCTTGCTGCCTCACAAGTGCACAGGCTGCCCCAAGAACTGCACGTGAAGCCAAAGCTTCCAACCTTTTTTCGTGGTGAAAAGAGCTGCTGTTCCCTTTTTTCAGCCCTGCTCTCAATGGCCGGTCCCACCTCCTGGAACACTGAATACAACTGAAGATTCCTACCAGACAAAAGGTGCCACCACAAGAAAGGTCTTGCTGACCAAGAAGTGCCCAGGCTGCCCCAACAACTGCACCTGAAGCCAAAGGATCCAGACTTTTTTTTTTTCGTGGAAAGATCTGCTGTTCCCTTTCTCAGCACCGTGCTACAATGGCTTGTCCCACCTCCTGAAAAATTTACTCCAAATGAAGATTCCTGCCTAACAAAAGGTGCCCCCACAGAAAGTTCTTGCTGCCCAAGATGTGCCCAGGCTGCACCAACTGCACCTCAAAGCCAAAGCTTCCAGACTTTTTTTCCTTAGAGATAGAGCTGCTGTTCCCTTTTTTCAGCCCTGCGTTGCAATGACCGGTCCCACCTCCTGAAAAATTCAATGCAAATGAAGATTCCTGCCAGACAAAAGGTGCCACCACAGAAAGCTCTTGCTGCCCCAGAAGTGCCCAGGCTGCCCCAACAACTGCACCTCAAAGCCAAAGCTTCCAGCCCTTTTTTCCTGGTGGAAAGAGCTGCTATTCCCTTTTTCAGCCCTGCGCTGCAATGGCCTGTCCTACCTTTTGAAAAATTAAATCCCACAGAAGATTCCTGCCAGACAAAAGGTGCCACCACAGAAAACGCTTCCTTCCCAAGAAGTGCCCATGCTTCACCAACTACACCTGAAGCCAAAGCTTCCAGCCTTTTTCTCCTGATGGAAAGAGCTGCTGTTCCCTTTTTTCAGCCCTGCGCTGCAATGGCCGGTCCCACCTCCTGGAACATTGAATCCAAATGAAGATTCCTGCCAGACAAAGGGTACCACAACCGAAAGTTCTTCCTGCCCAAGAAGTTCCCAGGCTGCCCCAACAACTGCACCTCAAAGCCAAAGCTTCCAGACTTTTTTTCCTTAGGGAAAGAGCTGCTGTTCCCTTTTTTCTGCCATGCGCTGCAATGGCCGGTCCCACCTCCTGGAACATTGAATCCAAATGAAGATTCCTACAAGACAAAGGGTGCCACCACCGAAAGTTCTTGCTGCCCCAGAATTGCCTAAACTGCCCCAACAACTGCACCTGAAGCCAAAGGATCCCGACTTTTTTATTCCTTAGGGAAAGAGCTGCTGTTCCCTTTTCTCAGGCCTGAGCTACAATGGCCTGTCACAACTCCTTAAAAATTTTCTCTAAATGAAGATTCCTGCCAGACAAAAGGTGCCACCACAGAAAGCTCTTTGCTTCCCAAGAAGTGCCCAGGCTGCCCCAACAACTGCACCTCAAAGCCAAAGCTTCCTGACTTTTTTTCCTTAGGGAAAGAGCTGCTGTTCCCTTTTTTCAGGCCTGCGCTGCAATGGCCGGTCCCACCTCCTGGAAAATTTCCTCTAAATGAAGATTCCTGCCAGACAAAAGGTGCCACCACAGAAAGGTCTTGCTGCCCAAGAAGTGCCCAGGCTGCCCCACCAATTACACCTGAAGCCAAAGCTTCCAGTTTTTTTTTTCCTTAGGGAAAGAGCGGCTGTTCTCTTTTTCAGCCCTGCTCTGCAATGACTGGTCCCACCTCCTGGAAAATGGAATTTAAATGAAGATTCCTGCCAGACAAAAGGTGCCACCACAGAAAGTTCTTCCTGGCCAAGAAGTGCCCAGGATGGCCCAATAACTGCACCTGAAGCCAAAGCTTCCAGACTTTTTTTCCTGGTGGAAAGAGCTGCTGTTCCCTTTTTTCAGCCCTGCGCTGCAATGGCCAGTCCCACCTCTTGGAAAATTGAATCCAAATGAAGATTCCTGCCAAACAAATGGTGCCACCACAGAAAGTTCTTGCTGCCCAAGAAGTTCCCAGGCTGCCCAACCAACCACACCTGAAAGCAAAGCTTCCCGACTTTTTTTCCTGGTGGAAAGAGCTGCTGTTCCCTTTTTTCAGGCCTGTGATTCAATGGCCTGTCCCACCTTTTGAAGAATAAATCCAACAGAAGATTCCTGCCAGACAAAAGGTGCCACCACAGAAAATTCTTCCTTCCCAAGAAGTTCCCAGGCTGCCCCAACAACTGTACCTGAAGCCAGAGGATCCAGACTTTTTTCCTTAGGGAAAGAGCTGCTGTTCCATTTTTCAGCCCTGCGCTGCAATGGCCGGTCCCACCTCCTGAAAAATTGAATCCAAATAAAGATTCCTGTCAGACAAAAGGTACCACCACAGAAAACTCTTCCTGTCCAAGAAGTGTTTAGGCTGCCCCAACAACTGCACCTCAAAGCCAAAGCTTCCTGACTTTTTTTCCTGGTGGAAAGAGCTGCTGTTCCCTTTTTTCAGCCCTGCGCTGCAATGGCCAGTCCCACCTCCTGAAAAATTGAATCCAAATGAAGATTCCTGCCAGACAAAAGGTGCCACCACAGAAAGGTCTTCCTGCCCAAGAAGTTCCCAGGCTGCCCCAACAACTGTACCTGAAGCCAAAGGTTCCAGTCCTTTTTTCATGGTTGAAAGAGCTGCTGTTCCCTTTTTTCAGCCCTGCGCTGCAATGGCTGGTCCCACCTCCTGAAAACTTCAATCCAAATGAAGATTTCTGCCAAACAAAAGGTGCCACCACAGAAAACTCTTCCTGCCCAAGAAGTTCCCAGGCTGCCCCAAACAACTGCACCTGAAGCCAAAGCTTCCAGACTTTTTTTCCTTAAGGAAAGAACTGATGTTCCCTTTTTTCTGCTTTGTGCTGCAAGGGGCGGTCTCACCTTTTAAAAGATTGAATCGAAATGTAGATTCCTGCTCGACAAAAGGTGCCACCACAGAAAGTTCTTGCTGCCCAAGAAGTGCCCAGGCTGCCCCACCAACTGCACCTGAAGCTAAAGCTTCCAGACTTTTTTTCCTGGTGGAAGGAGCTGCTGTTCCCTTTTTTCAGCCCTGCGCTGCAATGGCCTGTCCCACCTCCTGGAAAATTGAATCCAGCTGAAGATTCCTACCAGACCAAAGGTGCCACCAACAGAAAGGTCTTTTTTCTGCCCTTGAAGTACCCAGGGTGCACCAACAACTGCACCTCAGAGCCAAAATTTCCAGACTTTTTTTCCTTAGGAAAAGAGCTGCTGTTCCATTTTTTTCTCCCCTGCACTGCAATGGCCGGTCCCACCTCCTGAAAAATTCAATCCAGCTGAAGATTGCTGCCAGACAAAAGGTACCACCACAGAAAGTTCTTGCTGCCTCACAAGTGCCCAGGCTGCCCCAAGAACTGCACGTGAAGCCAAAGCTTCCAACCTTTTTCCGTGGTGAAAAGAGCTGCTGTTCCCTTTTTTTTCAGCCCTGCTCTCAATGGCCTGTCCCACCTCCTGGAACACTGAATCCAACTGAAGATTCCTACCAGACAAAAGGTGCCACCACAAGAAAGGTCTTGCTGACCAAGAAGTGCCCAGGCTGCCCCAACAACTGCACCGGAAGCCAAAGGATCCAGACTTTTTTTTTTTCGTGGAAAGATCTGCTGTTCCCTTTTTCAGCACCGTGCTACAATGGCTTGTCCCACCTCCTGAAAAATTTACTCCAAATGAAGATTCCTGCCTAACAAAAGGTGCCCCCACAGAAAGTTCTTGCTGCCCAAGATGTGCCCAGGCTGCACCAACTGCACCTCAAAGCCAAAGCTTCCAGACTTTTTTTCCCTAGAGATAGAGCTGCTGTTCCCTTTTTTCAGCCCTGCGCTGCAATGGCCTGTCCCACCTCCTGAAAAATTCAATGCAAGTGAAGATTCCTGCCAGACAAAAGGTGCCACCACAGAAAGCTCTTGCTGCCCCAGAAGTGCCCAGGCTGCCCCAACAACTGCACCTCAAAGCCAAAGCTTCCAGCCTTTTTTTCATGGTGGAAAGAGCTGCTATTCCCTTTTTCAGCCCTGCGCTGCAATGGCCTGTCCTACCTTTTGAAAAATTAAATCCCACAGAAGATTCCTGCCAGACAAAAGGTGCCACCACAGAAAACTCTTCCTTCCCAAGACGTGCCCATGCTTCACCAACTACACCTGAAGCCAAAGCTTCCAGCCTTTTTCTCCTGATGGAAAGAGCTGCTGTTCCCTTTTTTCAGCCCTGCGCTGCAATGGCCGGTCCCACCTCCTGGAACATTGAATCCAAATGAAGATTCCTGCCAGACAAAAGGTACCACAACCGAAAGTTCTTCCTGCCCAAGAAGTTCCCAGGCTGCCCCAACAACTGCACCTCAAAGCCAAAGCTTCCAGACTTTTTTTCCTTAGGGAAAGAGCTGCTGTTCCCTTTTTTCTCCCCTGCGCTGCAATGGCCGGTCCCACCTCCTGGAACATTGAATCCAAATGAAGATTCCTACAAGACAAAGGGTGCCGCCACCGAAAGTTCTTGCTGCCCCAGAATTGCCTAAACTGCCCCAACAACTGCACCTGAAGCCAAAGGATCCTGACTTTTTTATTCCTTAGGGAAAGAGCTGCTGTTCCCTTTTCTCAGGCCTGAGCTACAATGGCCTGTCACAACTCCTTAAAAATTTTCTCTAAATGAAGATTCCTGCCAGACAAAAGGTGCCACCACAGAAAGCTCTTTGCTGCCCAAGAAGTGCCCAGGCTGCCCAAACAACTGCACCTCAAAGCCAAAGCTTCCAGACTTTTTTTCCTTAGGGAAAGAGCTGCTGTTCCCTTTTTTCAGGCCTGCGCTGCAATGGCCGGTCCCACCTCCTGGAACATTTCCTCTAAATGAAGATTCCTGCCAGACAAATGGTGCCACCACAGAAAGGGCTTGCTGCCCAAGAAGTGCCCAGGCTGCCCCACCAATTACACCTGAAGCCAAAGCTTCCAGTTTTTTTTTTCCTTAGGGAAAGAGCTGCTGTTCTCTTTTTCAGCCCTGCTCTGCAATGACTGGTCCCACCTCGTGGAAAATAGAATTTAAATGAAGATTCCTGCCACACAAAAGGTGCCACCACAGAAAGGTCTTCCTGGCCAAGAAGTGCCCAGGATGGCCCAATAACTGCACCTGAAGCCAAAGCTTCCAGACTTTTTTTCCTGGTGGAAAGAGCTGCTGTTCCCTTTTTTCACCCCTGCGCTACAATGGCCCGTCCCACCTCTTGAAAAATTGAATCCAAATGAAGATTCCTGCCAGACAAATGGTGCCACCACAGAAAGTTCTTGCTGCCCAAGAAGTTCCCAGGCTGCCCAACCAACCACACCTGAAGCTAAAGCTTCCAGACTTTTTTTCCTGGTGGAAGGAGCTGCTGTTCCCTTTTTTCAGCCCTGCGCTGCAATGGCCTGTCCCACCGCCTGGAAAATTGAATCCAGCTGAAGATTCCTACCAGACAAAAGGTGCCACCAACAGAAAGGTCTTTTTTCTGCCCTTGAAGTACCCAGGGTGCACCAACAACTGCACCTCAGAGCCAAAATTTCCTGACTTTTTTTCCTTAGGAAAAGAGCTGCTGTTCCATTTTTTCTCCCCTGCGCTGCAATGGCCGGTCCCACCTCCTGAAAAATTCAATCCAGCTGAAGATTGCTGCCAGACAAAAGGTACCACCACAGAAAGTTCTTGCTGCCCCACAAGTGCCCAGGATGCCCCAAGAACTGCACGTGAAGCCAAAGCTTCCAACCTTTTTTCGTGGTGAAAAGAGCTGCTGTTCCCTTTTTTCAGCCCTGCTCTCAATGGCCGGTCCCACCTCCTGGAACACTGAATCCAACTGAAGATTCCTACCAGACAAAAGGTACCACCACAAGAAAGGTCTTGCTGACCAAGAAGTGCCCAGGCTGCCCCAACAACTGCACCTGAAGCCAAAGGATCCAGACTTTTTTTTTTCGTGGAAAGGTCTGCTGTTCCCTTTTTCAGCACCGTGCTACAATGGCTTGTCCCACCTCCTGAAAAATTTACTCCAAATGAAGATTCCTGCCTAACAAAAGGTGCCCCCACAGAAAGTTCTTGCTGCCAAAGATGTGCCCAGGCTGCAGCAACTGCACCTCAAAGCCAAAGCTTCCAGACTTTTTTTCCTTAGAGATAGAGCTGCTGTTCCCTTTTTTCAGCCCTGCGCTGCAATGGCCTGTCCCACCTCCTGAAAAATTTCCTCTAAATGAAGATTCCTGCCAGACAAAAGGTGCCACCACAGAAAACTCTTGCTGCCCCAGAAGTGCCCAGGCTGCCCCAACAACTGCACCTCAAAGCCAAAGCTTCCAGCCTTTTTTTCCTGGTGGAAAGAGCTGCTATTCCCTTTTTCAGCCCTGTGCTGCAATGGCCTGTCCTACCTTTTGAAAAATTAAATCCCACAGAAGATTCCTGCCAGACAAAAGATGCCACCACAGAAAACGCTTCCTTCCCAAGAAGTGCCCATGCTTCACCAACTACACCTGAAGCCAAAGCTTCCAGCCTTTTTCTCCTGATGGAAAGAGCTGCTGTTCCCTTTTTTCAGCCCTGCGCTGCAATGGCCGGTCCCACCTCCTGGAACATTGAATCCAAATGAAGATTCCTGCCAGACAAAAGGTACCACAACAGAAAGTTCTTCCTGCCCAAGAAGTGCCCAGGCTGCCCCACCAACTGCACCTCAAAGCCAAAGCTTCCAGACTTTTTTTCCTTAGGGAAAGAGCTGCTGTTCCCTTTTTTCTGCCATGCGCTGCAATGGCCGGTCCCACCTCCTGGAACATTGAATCCAAATGAAGATTCCTACAAGACAAAGGGTGCCACCACCGAAAGTTCTTGCTGCCCCAGAATTGCCTAAACTGCCCCAACAACTGCACCTGAAGCCAAAGGATCCCGACTTTTTTATTCCTTAGGGAAAGAGCTGCTGTTCCCTTTTCTCAGGCCTGAGCTACAATGGCCTGTCACAACTCCTTAAAAATTTTCTCTAAATGAAGATTCCTGCCAGACAAAAGGTACCACAACCGAAAGTTCTTCCTGCCCAAGAAGTTCCCAGGCTGCCCCAACAACTGCACCTCAAAGCCAAAGCTTCCAGACTTTTTTTCCTTAGGGAAAGAGCTGCTGTTCCCTTTTTTCAGGCCTGCGCTGCAATGGCCGGTCCCACCTCCTGGAAAATTTCCTCTAAATGAAGATTCCTGCCAGACAAAAGGTGCCACCACAGAAAGGTCTTGCTGCCCAAGAAGTGCCCAGGCTGCCCCACCAATTACACCTGAAGCCAAAGCTTCCAGTTTTTTTTTTCCTTAGGGAAAGAGCTGCTGTTCTCTTTTTCAGCCCTGCTCTGCAATGACTGGTCCCACCTCCTGGAAAATGGAATTTAAATGAAGATTCCTGCCAGACAAAAGGTGCCACCACAGAAAGTTCTTCCTGGCCAAGAAGTGCCCAGGATGGCCCAATAACTGCACCTGAAGCCAAAGCTTCCAGCCTTTTTTTCCTGGTGGAAAGAGCTGCTGTTCCCTTTTTTCACCCCTGCGCTGCAATGGCCCGTCCCACCTCTTGAAAAATTGAATCCAAATGAAGATTCCTGCCAGACAAATGGTGCCACCACAGAAAGTTCTTGCTGCCCAAGAAGTTCCCAGGCTGCCCAACCAACCACACCTGAAAGCAAAGCTTCCCGACTTTTTTTCCTGGTGGAAAGAGCTGCTGTTCCCTTTTTTCAGGCCTGTGATTCAATGGCCTGTCCCACCTTTTGAAGAATTAAATCCAACAGAAGATTCCTGCCTAACAAAAGGTGCCACCACAGAAAATTCTTCCTTCCCAAGAAGTTCCCAGGCTGCCCCAACAACTGTACCTGAAGCCAGAGGATCCAGACTTTTTTCCTTAGGGAAAGAGCTGCTGTTCCATTTTTCAGCCCTGCGCTGCAATGGCCGGTCCCACCTCCTGAAAAATTGAATCCAAATAAAGATTCCTGTCAGACAAAAGGTGCCACCACAGAAAACTCTTCCTGTCCAAGAAGTGTTTAGGATGCCCCAACAACTGCACCTCAAAACCAAAGCTTCCCGACTTTTTTTCCTGGTGGAAAGAGCTGCTGTTCCCTTTTTTCAGCCCTGCGCTGCAATGGCCGGTCCCACCTCCTGAAAAATTGAATCCAAATGAAGATTCCTGCCAGACAAAAGGTGCCACCACAGAAAGGTCTTGCTGCCCAAGAAGTTCCCAGGCTGCCCCAACAACTGTACCTGAAGCCAAAGGTTCCAGTCCTTTTTTCCTGGTTGAAAGAGCTGCTGTTCCCTTTTTTCAGCCCTGCGCTGCAATGGCTGGTCCCACCTCCTGAAAACTTCAATCCAAATGAAGATTTCTGCCAAACAAAAGGTGCCACCACAGAAAACGCTTCCTGCCCAAGAAGTTCCCAGGCTGCCCCAAACAACTGCACCTGAAGCCAAAGCTTCCAGACTTTTTTTCCTTAAGGAAAGAACTGATGTTCCCTTTTTTCTGCTTTGTGCTGCAAGGGGCGGTCTCACCTTTTAAAAGATTGAATCGAAATGTAGATTCCTGCTCGACAAAAGGTGCCACCCCAGAAAGTTCTTGCTGCCCAAGAAGTGCCCAGGCTGCCCCACCAACTGCACCTGAAGCTAAAGCTTCCAGACTTTTTTTCCTGGTGGAAGGAGCTGCTGTTCCCTTTTTTCAGCCCTGCGCTGCAATGGCCTGTCCCACCTCCTGGGAAATTGAATCCAGCTGAAGATTCCTACCAGACAAAAGGTGCCACCAACAGAAAGGTCTTTTTTCTGCCCTTGAAGTACCCAGGGTGCACCAACAACTGCACGTCAGAGCCAAAATTTCCAGACTTTTTTTCCTTAGGAAAAGAGCTGCTGTTCCATTTTTTCTCCCCTGCGCTGCAATGGCCGGTCCCACCTCCTGAAAAATTCAATCCAGCTGAAGATTGCTGCCAGACAAAAGGTACCACCACAGAAAGTTCTTGCTGCCTCACAAGTGCCCAGGCTGCCACAAGAACTGCACGTGAAGCCAAAGCTTCCAACCTTTTTTCGTGGTGAAAAGAGCTGCTGTTCCCTTTTTTCAGCCCTGCTCTCAATGGCCGGTCCCACCTCCTGGAACACTGAATCCAACTGAAGATTCCTACCAGACAAAAGGTGCCACCACAAGAAAGGTCTTGCTGACCAAGAAGTGCCCAGGCTGCCCCAACAACTGCACCTGAAGCCAAAGGATCCAGACTTTTTTTTTTTCGTGGAAAGATCTGCTGTTCCCTTTTTCAGCACCGTGCTACAATGGCTTGTCCCACCTCCTGAAAAATTTACTCCAAATGAAGATTCCTGCCTAACAAAAGGTGCCCCCACAGAAAGCTCTTGCTGCCCAAGATGTGCCCAGGCTGCAGCAACTGCACCTCAAAGCCAAAGCTTCCAGACTTTTTTTCCTTAGAGATAGAGCTGCTGTTCCCTTTTTTCAGCCCTGCGCTGCAATGACCGGTCCCACCTCCTAAAAAATTCAATGCAAATGAAGATTCCTGCCAGACAAAAGGTGCCACCACAGAAAGCTCTTGCTACCCCAGAAGTGCCCAGGCTGCCCCAACAACTGCACCTCAAAGCCAAAGCTTCCAGCCTTTTTTTCCTGGTGGAAAGAGCTGCTATTCCCTTTTTCAGCCTTGCGCTGCAATGGCCTGTCCTACCTTTTGAAAAATTAAATCCCACAGAAGATTCCTGCCAGACAAAAGGTGCCACCACAGAAAACGCTTCCTTCCCAAGAAGTGCCCATGCTTCACCAACTACACCTGAAGCCAAAGCTTCCAGCCTTTTTCTCCTGATGGAAAGAGCTGCTGTTCCCTTTTTTCAGCCCTGCGCTGCAATGGCCTGTCCCACCTCCTGAAAAATTTACGCCAAATGACGATTCCTGCCAGACAAAAGGTACCACAACAGAAAGTTCTTCCTGCCCAAGAAGTTCCCAGGCTGCCCCAACAACTGCACCTCAAAGCCAAAGCTTCCAGACTTTTTTTCCTGGTGGAAAGAGCTGCTGTTCCATTTTTCAGCCCTGCGCTGCAATGGCCGGTCCCACCTCCTGAAAAATTGAATCCAAATAAAGATTCCTGTCAGACAAAAGGTGCCACCACCGAAAGTTCTTGCTGCCCCAGAATTGCCTAAACTGCCCCAACAACTGCACCTGAAGCCAAAGGATCCCGACTTTTTTATTCCTTAGGGAAAGAGCTGCTGTTCCCTTTTCTCAGGCCTGAGCTACAATGGCCTGTCACAACTCCTTAAAAATTTTCTCTAAATGAAGATTCCTGCCAGACAAAAGGTGCCACCACAGAAAGCTCTTTGCTGCCCAGGCTGCCCCAACAACTGCACCTCAAAGCCAAAGCTTCCTGACTTTTTTTTCCTTAGGGAAAGAGCTGCTGTTCCCTTTTTTCAGGCCTGCGCTGCAATGGCCGGTCCCACCTCCTGGAAAATTTCCTCTAAATGAAGATTCCTGCCAGACAAAAGGTGCCACCACAGAAAGGTCTTGCTGCCCAAGAAGTGCCCATGCTGCCCCACAAATTACACCTGAAGCCAAAGCTTCCAGTTTTTTTTTTCCTTAGGGAAAGAGCTGCTGTTCTCTTTTTCAGCCCTGCTCTGCAATGACTGGTCCCACCTCCTGGAAAATGGAATTTAAATGAAGATTCCTGCCAGACAAAAGGTGCCACCACAGAAAGTTCTTCCTGGCCAAGAAGTGCCCAGGATGGCTCAATAACTGCACCTGAAGCCAAAGCTTCCAGCCTTTTTTTCCTGGTGGAAAGAGCTGCTGTTCCCTTTTTTCACCCCTGCGCTGCAATGGCCCGTCCCACCTCTTGAAAAATTGAATCCAAATGAAGATTCCTGCCAGACAAATGGTGCCACCACAGAAAGTTCTTGCTGCCCAAGAAGTTCCCAGGCTGCCCAACCCACCACACCTGAAAGCAAAGCTTCCCGACTTTTTTTCCTGGTGGAAAGAGCTGCTGTTCCCTTTTTTCAGGCCTGTGATTCAATGGCCTGTCCCACCTTTTGAAGAATTAAATCCAACAGAAGATTCCTGCCAGACAAAAGGTGGCACCACAGAAAATTCTTCCTTCCCAAGAAGTTCCCAGGCTGCCCCAACAACTGTACCTGAAGCCAGAGGATCCAGACTTTTTTCCTTAGGGAAAGAGCTGCTGTTCCATTTTTCAGCCCTGCGCTGCAATGGCCGGTCCCACCTCCTGAAAAATTGAATCCAAATAAAGATTCCTGTCAGACAAAGGTGCCACCACAGAAAACTCTTCCTGTCCAAGAAGTGTTTAGGCTGCCCCAACAACTGCACCTCAAAGCCAAAGCTTCCAGACTTTTTTTCCTGGTGGAAAGAGCTGCTGTTCCCTTTTTTCAGCCCTGCGCTGCAATGGCCGGTCCCACCTCCTGAAAAATTGAATCCAAATGAAGATTGCTGCCAGACAAAAGGTGCCACCACAGAAAGGTCTTCCTGCCCAAGAAGTTCCCAGGCTGCCCCAACAACTGCACCTGAAGCCAAAGGTTCCAGTCCTTTTTTCATGGTTGAAAGAGCTGCTGTTCCCTTTTTTCAGCCCTGCGCTGCAATGGCTGGTCCCACCTCCTGAAAACTTCAATCCAAATGAAGAGTTCTGCCAAACAAAAGGTGCCACCACAGAAAACTCTTCCTGCCCAAGAAGTTCCCAGGCTGCCCCAAACAACTGCACCTGAAGCCAAAGCTTCCAGACTTTTTTTCCTTAAGGAAAGAACTGATGTTCCCTTTTTTCTGCTTTGTGCTGCAAGGGGCGGTCTCACCTTTTAAAAGATTAAATCGAAATGTAGATTCCTGCTCGACAAAAGGTGCCACCACAGAAAGTTCTTGCTGCCCAAGAAGTGCCCAGGCTGCCCCACCAACTGCACCTGAAGCTAAAGCTTCCAGACTTTTTTTCCTGGTGGAAGGAGCTGCTGTTCCCTTTTTTCTGCCATGCGCTGCAATGGCCGGTCCCACCTCCTGGAACATTGAATCCAAATGAAGATTCCTACAAGACAAAGGGTACCACCACCGAAAGTTCTTGCTGCCCCAGAATTGCCTCAACTGCCCCAACAACTGCACCTGAAGCCAAAGGATCCCGACTTTTTTATTCCTTAGGGAAAGAGCTGCTGTTCACTTTTTTCAGGCCTGCGCTGCAATGGCCTGTCACAACTCCTTAAAATTTTTCTCTAAATGAAGATTCCTGCCAGACAAAAGGTGCCACCACAGAAAGGTCTTGCTGCCCAAGAAGTGCCCAGGCTGCCCCACCAATTACACCTGAAGCCAAAGCTTCCAGTTTTTTTTTTCCTTAGGGAAAGAGCTGCTGTTCTCTTTTTCAGCCCTGCTCTGCAATGACTGGTCCCACCTCCTGGAAAATGGAATTTAAATGAAGATTCCTGCCAGACAAAAGGTGCCACCACAGAAAGCTCTTTGCTGCCCAAGAAGTGCCCAGGCTGCCCCAACAACTGCACCTCAAAGCCAAAGCTTCCTGACTTTTTTTCCTTAGGGAAAGAGCTGCTGTTCCCTTTTTTCACCCCTGCGCTGCAATGGCCCGTCCCACCTCCTGGAAAATTGAATCCAAATGAAGATTCCTGCCAGACAAATGGTGCCACCACAGAAAGTTCTTGCTGCCCAAGAAGTTCCCAGGCTGCCCAACCAACCACACCTGAAATCAAAGCTTCCCGACTTTTTTTCCTGGTGGAAAGAGCTGCTGTTCCCTTTTTTCAGGCCTGTGATTCAATGGCCTGTCCCACCTTTTGAAGAATTAAATCCATCAGAAGATTCCTGCCAGACAAAAGGTGCCACCACAGAAAATTCTTCCTTCCCAAGAAGTTCCCAGGCTGCCCCAACAACTGTACCTGAAGCCAGAGGATCCAGACTTTTTTCCTTGGGGAACGAGCTGCTGTTCCATTTTTCAGCCCTGCGCTGCAATGGCCGGTCCCACCTCCTGAAAAATTTACGCCAAATGACGATTCCTGCCAGACAAAAGGTACCACAACAGAAAGCTCTTTGCTTCCCAAGAAGTGCCCAGGCTGCCCCACCAACTGGACCTCAAAGCCAAAGCTTCCAGACTTTTTTTCCTTAGGGAAAGAGCTGCTGTTCCCTTTTTTCAGCCCTGCGCTGCAATGGCCAGTCCCACCTCCTGAAAAATTGAATCCAAATGAAGATTCCTGCCAGACAAAAGGTGCCACCACAGAAAGGTCTTCCTGCCCAAGAAGTTCCCAGGCTGCCCCAACAACTGTACCTGAAGCCAAAGGTTCCAGTCCTTTTTTCATGGTTGAGAGAGCTGCTGTTCCCTTTTTTCAGCCCTGCGCTGCAATGGCTGGTCCCACCTCCTGAAAAATTGAATCCAAATGAAGATTCCTGCCAGACAAAAGGTGCCACCACAGAAAGGTCTTCCTGCCCAAGAAGTTCCCAGGCTGCCCCAACAACTGCACCTGAAGCCAAAGCTTCCAGACTTTTTTTCCTTAAGGAAAGAACTGATGTTCCCTTTTTTCTGCTTTGTGCTGCAAGGGGCGGTCTCACCTCTTAAAAGATTGAATCGAAATGTAGATTCCTGCCAGACAAAAGGTACCACAACAGAAAGTTCTTCCTGCCCAAGAAGTTCCCAGGCTGCCCCAACAACTGCACCTCAAAGCCAAAGCTTCCAGACTTTTTTTCCTGGTGGAAAGAGCTGCTGTTCCCTTTTTCTGCCATGCGCTGCAATGGCCGGTCCCACCTCCTGGAACATTGAATCCAAATGAAGATTCCTACAAGACAAAGGGTGCCACCACCGAAAGTTCTTGCTGCCCCAGAATTGCCTAAACTGCCCCAACAACTGCACCTGAAGCCAAAGGATCCCGACTTTTTTATTCCTGAGGGAAAGAGCTGCTGTTCCCTTTTCTCAGGCCTGAGCTACAATGGCCTGTCACAACTCCTTAAAAATTTTCTCTAAATGAAGATTCCTGCCAGACAAAAGGTGCCACCACAGAAAGCTCTTTGCTGCCCAAGAAGTGCCCAGGCTGCCCCACCAACTGCACCTCAAAGCCAAAGCTTCCTGACTTTTTTTCCTGGTGGAAAGAGCTGCTGTTCCCTTTTTTCAGGCCTGCGCTGCAATGGCCGGTCCCACCTCCTGGAAAATTTCCTCTAAATGAAGATTCCTGCCAGACAAAAGGTGCCACCACAGAAAGGTCTTGCTGCCCAAGATGTGCCCAGGCTGCCCCACCAATTACACCTGAAGCCAAAGCTTCCAGTTTTTTTTTTTCCTTAGGGAAAGAGCTGCTGTTCTCTTTTTCAGCCCTGCTCTGCAATGACTGGTCCCACCTCCTGGAAAATGGAATTTAAATGAAGAGTCCTGCCAGACAAAAGGTGCCACCACAGAAAGTTCTTCCTGGCCAAGAAGTGCCCAGGATGGCCCAATAACTGCACCTGAAGCCAAAGCTTCCAGACTTTTTTTCCTGGTGGAAAGAGCTGCTGTTCCCTTTTTTCACCCCTGCGCTGCAATGGCCCGTCCCGCCTCTTGAAAAATTGAATCCAAATGAAGATTCCTGCCAGACAAATGGTGCCACCACAGAAAGTTCTTGCTGCCCAAGAAGTTCCCAGGCTGCCCAACCAACCACACCTGAAAGCAAAGCTTCCCGACTTTTTTTCCTGGTGTAAAGAGCTGCTGTTCCCTTTTTTCAGGCCTGTGATTCAATGGCCTGTCCCACCTTTTGAAGAATTAAATCCAACAGAAGATTCCTGCCAGACAAAAGGTGCCACCACAGAAAATTCTTCCTTCCCAAGAAGTTCCCAGCCTGCCCCAACAACTGTACCTGAAGCCAGAGGATCCAGACTTTTTTCCTTAGGGAAAGAGCTGCTGTTCCATTTTTCAGCCCTGCGCTGCAATGGCCGGTCCCGCCTCCTGAAAAATTGAATCCAAATAAAGATTCCTGTCAGACAAAAGGTGCCACCACAGAAAACTCTTCCTGTCCAAGAAGTGTTTAGGCTGCCCCAACAACGGCACCTCAAAGCCAAAGCTTCCAGACTTTTTTTCCTGGTGGAAAGAGCTGCTGTTCCCTTTTTTCAGCCCTGCACTGCAATGGCCAGTCCCACCTCCTGAAAAATTGAATCCAAATGAAGATTCCTGCCAGACAAAAGGTGCCACCACAGAAAGGTCTTCCTGCCCAAGAATTTCCCAGGCTGCCCCAACAACTGCACCTGAAGCCAAAGGTTCCAGTCCTTTTTTCATGGTTGAAAGAGCTGCTGTTCCCTTTTTTCAGCCCTGCGCTGCAATGGCTGGTCCCACCTCCTGAAAACTTCAATCCAAATGAAGATTTCTGCCAAACAAAAGGTGCCACCACAGAAAACTCTTCCTGCCCAAGAAGTTCCCAGGCTGCCTGAAACAACTGCACCTGAAGCCAAAGCTTCCAGACTTTTTTTCCTTAAGGAAAGAACTGATGTTCCCTTTTTTCTGCTTTGTGCTGCAAGGGGCGGTCTCACCTTTTAAAAGATTGAATCGAAATGTAGATTCCTGCTCGACAAAAGGTGCCACCACAGAAAGTTCTTGCTGCCCAAGAAGTGCCCAGGCTGCCCCACCAACTGCACCTGAAGCTAAAGCTTCCAGACTTTTTTTCCTGGTGGAAAGAGCTGCTGTTCCCTTTTTTCTGCCATGCGCTGCAATGGCCGGTCCCACCTCCTGGAACATTGAATCCAAATGAAGATTCCTACAAGACAAAGGGGGCCACCACCGAAAGTTCTTGCTGCCCCAGAATTGCCTAAACTGCCCCAACAACTGCACCTGAAGCCAAAGGATCCCGACTTTTTTATTCCTTAGGGAAAGAGCTGCTGTTCCCTTTTCTCAGGCCTGAGCTACAATGGCCTGTCACAACTCCTTAAAATTTTTCTCTAAATGAAGATTCCTGTCAGACAAAAGGTGCCACCACAGAAAACTCTTCCTGTCCAAGAAGTGTTCAGGCTGCCCCAACAACTGCACCTCAAAGCCAAAGCTTCCAGACTTTTTTTCCTGGTGGAAAGAGCTGCTGTTCCCTTTTTTCAGCCCTGCGCTGCAATGGCCAGTCCCACCTCCTGAAAAATTGAATCCAAATGAAGATTCCTGCCAGACAAAAAGTGCCACCACAGAAAGGTCTTGCTGCCCAAGAAGTTCCCAGGCTGCCCCAACAACTGTACCTGAAGCCAAAGGTTCCAGTCCTTTTTTCATGGTTGAAAGAGCTGCTGGTCCCTTTTTTCAGCCCTGCGCTGCAATGGCTGGTCCCACCTCCTGAAAACTTCAATCCAAATGAAGATTTCTGCCAAACAAAAGGTGCCACCACAGAAAACTCTTCCTGCCCAAGAAGTTCCCAGGCTTCCCAAACAACTGCACCTGAAGCCAAAGCTTCCAGAGTTTTTTTCCTTAAGGAAAGAACTGATGTTCCCTTTTTTCTGCTTTGTGCTGCAAGGGGCGGTCTCACCTTTTAAAAGATTGAATCGAAATGTAGATTCCTGCTCGACAAAAGGTGCCACCACAGAAAGTTCTTGCTGCCCAAGAAGTGCCCAGGCTGCCCCACCAACTGCACCTGAAGCTAAAACTTCCAGACTTTTTTTCCTGGTGGAAAGAGCTGCTGTTCCCTTTTTTCTGCCATGCGCTGCAATGGCCGGTCCCACCTCCTGGAACATTGAATCCAAATGAAGATTCCTACAAGACAAAGGGTGCCACCACCGAAAGTTCTTGCTGCCCCAGAATTGCCTAAACTGCCCCAACAACTGCCCCTGAAGCCAAAGGATCCCGACTTTTTTATTCCTTAGGGAAAGAGCTGCTGTTCCCTTTTCTCAGGCCTGAGCTACAATGGCCTGTCACAACTCCTTAAAATTTTTCTCTAAATGAAGATTCCTGCCAGACAAAAGGTGCCACCACAGAAAGCTCTTTGCTGCCCAAGAAGTGCCCAGGCTGCCCCAACAACTGCACCTCAAAGCCAAAGCTTCCTGACTTTTTTTCCTTAGGGAAAGAGCTGCTGTTCCCTTTTTCAGGCCTGCGCTGCAATGGCCGGTCCCACCTCCTGGAAAATTTCCTCTAAATGAAGATTCCTGCCAGACAAAAGGTGCCACCACAGAAAGCTCTTTGCTGCCCAAGAAGTGCCCAGGCTGCCCCACCAATTACACCTGAAGCCAAAGCTTCCAGTTTTTTTTTTCCTTAGGGAAAGAGCTGCTGTTCTCTTTTTCAGCCCTGCTCTGCAATGACTGGTCCCACCTCCTGGAAAATGGAATTTAAATGAAGATTCCTGCCAGACAAAAGGTGCCACCACAGAAAGTTCTTCCTGGCCAAGAAGTGCCCAGGATGGCCCAATAACTGCACCTGAAGCCAAAGCTTCCAGACTTTTTTTCCTGGTGGAAAGAGCTGCTGTTCCCTTTTTTCACCCCTGCGCTGCAATGGCCCGTCCCACCTCTTGAAAAATTGAATCCAAATGAAGATTCCTGCCAGACAAATGGTGCCACCACAGAAAGTTCTTGCTGCCCAAGAAGTTCCCAGGCTGCCCAACCAACCACACCTGAAAGCAAAGCTTCCCGACTTTTTTTCCTGGTGGAAAGAGCTGCTGTTCCCTTTTTTCAGGCCTGTGATTCAATGGCCTGTCCCACCTTTTGAAGAATTAAATCCAACAGAAGATTCCTGCCAGACAAAAGGTGCCACCACAGAAAATTCTTCCTTCCCAAGAAGTTCCCAGGCTGCCCCAACAACTGTACCTGAAGCCAGAGGATCCAGACTTTTTTCCTTAGGGAAAGAGCTGCTGTTCCATTTTCAGCCCTGCGCTGCAATGGCCGGTCCCACCTCCTGAAAAATTGAATCCAAATAAAGATTCCTGTCAGACAAAAGGTGCCACCACAGAAAACTCTTCCTGTCCAAGAAGTGTTCAGGCTGCCCCAACAACTGCACCTCAAAGCCAAAGCTTCCAGACTTTTTTTCCTGGTGGAAAGGGCTGCTGTTCCCTTTTTTCAGCCCTGCACTGCAATGGCCAGTCCCACCTCCTGAAAAATTGAATCCAAATGAAGATTCCTGCCAGACAAAAGGTGCCACCACAGAAGGGTCTTCCTGCCCAAGACGTTCCCAGGCTGCCCCAACAACTGTACCTGAAGCCAAAGGTTCCAGTCCTTTTTTCATGGTTGAAAGAGCTGCTGTTCCCTTTTTTCAGCCCTGCGCTGCAATGGCTGGTCCCACCTCCTGAAAACTTCAATCCAAATGAAGATTTCTGCCAAACAAAAGGTGCCACCACAGAAAACTCTTCCTGCCCAAGAAGTTCCCAGGCTGCCCCAACAACTGCACCTCAAAGCCAAAGCTTCCAGACTTTTTTTCCTGGTGGAAAGAGCTGCTGTTCCCTTTTTTCTGCCCTGCGCTGCAATGGCCGGTCCCACCTTTGAAAAGATTGAATCGAAATGTAGATTCCTGCTCGACAAAAGGTGCCACCACAGAAAGTTCTTGCTGCCCAAGAAGTGCCCAGGCTGCCCCACCAACTGCACCTGAAGCTAAAGCTTCCAGACTTTTTTTCCTGGTGGAAGGAGCTGCTGTTCCCTTTTTTCAGCCCTGCGCTGCAATGGCCTGTCCCGCCTCCTGGAAAATTGAATCCAGCTGAAGATTCCTACCAGACAAAAGGTGCCACCAACAGAAAGGTCTTTCCCTGCCAAAGAATTCCCAGCTGCACAAGCTCACGTGAAGCCAAAGGCTTCCAAGCTTTTTTTCCTGGTGGAAGGAGCTTGCTGTTCCCTGTTTGCAGGCCTGCGCTGCAATGGCCTGTCCCACTTCCTGGAAAATGGATCCAAATGAAGATTCCTGCCAGACAAAAGGTGCCACCACAGAAAGCTCTTTGCTGCCCAAGAAGTGCCCAGGCTGCCCCAACCACTGCACCTCAAAGCCAAAGCTTCCTGACTTTTTTTCCTTAGGGAAAGAGCTGCTGTTCCCTTTTTTCAGGCCTGCGCTGCAATGGCCGGTCCCACCTCCTGGAACATTTCCTCTAAATGAAGATTCCTGCCAGACAAATGGTGCCACCACAGAAAGGGCTTGCTGCCCAAGAAGTGCCCAGGCTGCCCCACCAATTACACCTGAAGCCAAAGCTTCCAGTTTTTTTTTTCCTTAGGGAAAGAGCTGCTGTTCTCTTTTTCAGCCCTGCTCTGCAATGACTGGTCCCACCTCGTGGAAAATAGAATTTAAATGAAGATTCCTGCCACACAAAAGGTGCCACCACAGAAAGGTCTTCCTGGCCAAGAAGTGCCCAGGATGGCCCAATAACTGCACCTGAAGCCAAAGCTTCCAGACTTTTTTTCCTGGTGGAAAGAGCTGCTGTTCCCTTTTTTCAGCCCTGCGCTGCAATGGCCCGTCCCACCTCTTGAAAAATTGAATCCAAATGAAGATTCCTGCCAGACAAATGGTGCCACCAGAGAAAGTTCTTGCTGCCCAAGAAGTTCCCAGGCTGCCCAACCAACCACACCTGAAAGCAAAGCTTCCCGACTTTTTTTCCTGGTGGAAAGAGCTGCTGTTCCCTTTTTTCAGGCCTGTGATTCAATGGCCTGTCCCACCTTTTGAACAATTAAATCCAACAGAAGATTCCTACCTAACAAAAGGTGCCACCACAGAAAATTCTTCCTTCCCAAGAAGTTCCCAGGCTGCCCCAACAACTGTACCTGAAGCCAAAGGTTCCAGTCCTTTTTTCATGGTTGAAAGAGCTGCTGTTCCCTTTTTTCAGCCCTGCGCTGCAATGGCTGGTCCCACCTCCTGAAAAATTGAATCCAAATGAAGATTTCTGCCAAACAAAAGGTGCCACCACAGAAAACTCTTCCTGCCCAAGAAGTTCCCAGGCTTCCCAAACAACTGCACCTGAAGCCAAAGCTTCCAGACTTTTTTCCTTAAGGAAAGAACTGATGTTCCCTTTTTTCTGCTTTGTGCTGCAAGGGGCGGTCTCACCTTTTAAAAGATTGAATCGAAATGTAGATTCCTGCTCGACAAAAGGTGCCACCACAGAACGTTCTTGCTGCCCAAGAAGTGCCCAGGCTGCCCCACCAACTGCACCTGAAGCTAAAGCTTCCAGACTTTTTTTCCTGGTGGAAGGAGCTGCTGTTCCCTTTTTTCAGCCCTGCGCTGCAATGGCCTGTCCCACCTCCTGGAAAATTGCATCCAGCTGAAGATTCCTACCAGACAAAAGGTGCCACCAACAGAAAGGTCTTTTTTCTGCCCTTGAAGTACCCAGGGTGCACCAACAACTGCACCTCAGAGCCAAAATTTCCAGACTTTTTTTCCTTATGAAAAGAGCTGCTGTTCCATTTTTTTCTCCCCTGCGCTGCAATGGCCGGTCCCACCTCCTGAAAAATTCAATCCAGCTGAAGATTGCTGCCAGACAAAAGGTACCACCACAGAAAGTTCTTGCTGCCTCACAAGTGCCCAGGCTGCCCCAAGAACTGCACGTGAAGCCAAAGCTTCCAACCTTTTTTCGTGATGAAAAGAGCTGCTGTTCCCTTTTTTCAGCCCTGCTCTCAATGGCCGGTCCCACCTCCTGGAACACTGAATCCAACTGAAGATTCCTACCAGACAAAAGGTGCCACCACAGGAAAGGTCTTGCTGACCAAGAAGTGCCCAGGCTGCCCCAACAACTGCACCTGAAGCCAAAGGATCCAGACTTTTTTTTTTCGTGGAAAGATCTGCTGTTCCCTTTTTCAGCACCGTGCTACAATGGCTTGTCCCACCTCCTGAAAAATTTACTCCAAATGAAGATTCCTGCCTAACAAAAGGTGCCCCCACAGAAAGTTCTTGCTGCCCAAGATGTACCCAGGCTGCACCAACTGCACCTCAAAGCCAAAGCTTCCAGACTTTTTTTCCTTAGAGCTGCTGTTCCCTTTTTTCAGCCCTGCGCTGCAATGACCGGTCCCACCTCCTGAAAAATTCAATGCAAATGAAGATTCCTGCCAGACACAAAAAAGGTTGCACAACAGACAGTTTTCTGCCAACGATGTGCCCCAGGCTGCCCAACAACTGACTCAAGCCACAGCTTCCCGTCTTTTTTCCTGGTGGAAAGAGTGCTGTTCCCTTTTTCAGCCTGCTGCTTGCAATGGCCAGTCCACTTCCTGACACTTTCCACCAAATGAAGATTCCTGCCAGACAAAAGGTGCAAAAACAGAAAACTCTTCCTGCCAAAGAAATTCCCAGGCTGCACAAGCTACACTTGAAGCCAAAGCTTCCAGTCTTTTTTTCCTGGTGGAAGGAGCTGCTGTTCCCTTTTTTCAGCCCTGCGCTGCAATGGCCTGTCCCACCTTTTGAAAAATTAAATCCAACAGAAGATTCCTGCAAGACAAAAGGTGCCACAACAGAAAACTCTTCCTGTCCAAGGAGTGTTTAGGCTGCCCCAACAACTACACCTCAAAGCCAAAGCTTCCAGACTTTTTTTCCTGGTGGAAAGAGCTGCTGTTCCCTTTTTTCAGCCCTGCGCTGCAATGGCCGGTCCCACCTCCTAGAAAAATTTCTCTAAATGAAGATTCCTGCCAGACAAAAGGTGCCACCACAGAAAGCTCTTTGCTTCCCAAGAAGTGCCCAGGCTGCCCCACCAACTGGACCTCAAAGCCAAAGCTTCCTGACTTTTTTTTCTTAGGGAAAGAGCTGCTGTTCCCTTTTTTCTGCCATGCGCTGCAATAGCCGGTCCCACCTCCTGGAACATTGAATCCAAATGAAGATTCCTACAAGACAAAGGGTGCCACCACCGAAAGTTCTTGCTGCCCCAGAATTGCCTAAACTGCCCCAACAACTGCACCTGAATCCAAAGGATCCCGACTTTTTTATTCCTTAGGGAAAGAGCTGCTGTTCCCTTTTTTCAGGCCTGCGCTGCAATGGCTGGTCCCACCTCCTGGAAAATTTCCTCTAAATGAAGATTCCTGCCAGACAAAAGGTGCCACCACAGAAAGGTCTTGCTGCCCAAGAAGTGCCCAGGCTGCCCCACCAATTACACCTGAAGCCAAAGCTTCCAGTTTTTTTTTTCCTTAGGGAAAGAGCTGCTGTTCCCTTTTTTCAGCCCTGCTCTCAGTGGCCGGTCCCACCTTCTGGAACACTGAATCCAACTGAAGATTCCTACCAGACAAAAGGTGCCAGCACAAGAAAGGTCTTGCTGACCAAGAAGTGCCCAGGCTGCCCCAACAACTGCACCTGAAGCCAAAGGATCCAGACTTTTTTTTTTCGTGGAAAGATCTGCTGTTCCCTTTTTCAGCACCGTGCTACAATGGCTTGTCCCACCTCCTGAAAAATTTACTCCAAATGAAGATTCCTGCCACACAAAAGGTGCCCCCACAGAAAGTTCTTGCTGCCCAAGATGTGCCCAGGCTGCACCAACTGCACCTCAAAGCCAAAGCTTCCAGACTTTTTTTCCTTAGAGATAGAGCTGCTGTTCCCTTTTTTCAGCCCTGCGCTGCAATGGCCTGTCCCACCTCCTGAAAAATTCAATGCAAATGAAGAGTCCTGCCAGACAAAAGGTGCCACCACAGAAAGCTCTTGCTGCCCCAGAAGTGCCCAGGCTGCCCCAACAACTGCACCTCAAAGCCAAAGCTTCCAGCCTTTTTTTCCTGGTGGAAAGAGCGGCTATTCCCTTTTTCAGCCCTGCGCTGCAATGGCCTGTCCTACCTTTTGAAAAATTAAATCCCACAGAAGATTCCTGCCAGACAAAAGGTGCCACCACAGAAAACTCTGCCTTCCCAAGAAGTGCCCATGCTTCACCAACTACACCTGAAGCCAAAGCTTCCAGCCTTTTTCTCCTGATGGAAAGAGCTGCTGTTCCCTTTTTTCAGCCATGCGCTGCAATGGCCGGTCCCACCTCCTGGAACATTGAATCCAAATGAAGATTCCTGCCAGACAAAAGATACCACAACAGAAAGTTCTTCCTGCCCAAGAAGTTCCCAGGCTGCCCCAACAACTGCACCTCAAAGCCAAAGCTTCCTGACTTTTTTTCCTGGTGGAAAGAGCTGCTGTTCCCTTTTTTCTGCCCTGCGCTGCAATGGCCGGTCCCACTTCCTAGAAAAATTTCTCTAAATGAAGATTCCTGCCAGACAAAAGGTGCCACCACAGAAAGCTCTTTGCTTCCCAAGAAGTGCCCAGGCTGCCCCACCAACTGGACCTCAAAGCCAAAGCTTCCAGGTTTTTTTTTCCTTAGGGAAAGAGCTGCTGTTCCCTTTTTTCTGCCATGCGCTGCAATGGCCGGTCCCACCTCCTGGAACATTGAATCCAAATGAAGATTCCTACAAGACAAAGGGTGCCACCACCGAAAGTTCTTGCGGCCCCAGAATTGCCTAAACTGCCCCAACAACTGCACCTGAAGCCAAAGGATCCCGACTTTTTTATTCCTTAGGGAAAGAGCTGCTGTTCCCTTTTCTCAGGCCTGAGCTACAATAGCCTGTCACAACTCCTTAAAAATTTTCTCTAAATGAAGATTCCTGCCAGACAACAGGTGCCACCACAGAAAGCTCTTTGCTGCCCAAGAAGTGCCCAGGCTGCCCCAAAAACTGCACCTCAAAGCCAAAGCTTCCTGACTTTTTTTCCTGGTGGAAAGAGCTGCTGTTCCCTTTTTTCAGGCCTGCGCTGCAATGGCCGGTCCCACCTCCTGGAAAATTTTCTCTAAATGAAGATTCCTGCCAGACAAAAGGTGCCACCACAGAAAGGTCTTGCTGCCCAAGAAGTGCCCAGGCTGCCCCACCAATTACACCTGAAGCCAAAGCTTCCAGTTTTTTTTTTCCGTAGGGAAAGAGCTGCTGTTCTCTTTTTCAGCCCTGCTCTGCAATGACTGGTCCCACCTCCTGGAAAATGGAATTTAAATGAAGATTCCTGCCAGACAAAAGGTGCCACCACCGAAAGTTCTTCCTGGCCAAGTGCCCAGGATGGCCCAATAACTGCACCTGAAGCCAAAGCTTCCATACTTTTTTTCCTGGTGGAAAGAGCTGCTGTTCCCTTTTTTCACCCCTGCGCTGCAATGGCCCGTCCCACCTCTTGAAAAATTGAATCCAAATGAAGATTCCTGCCAGACAAATGGTGCCACCACAGAAAGTTCTTGCTGCCCAAGAAGGTCCCAGGCTGCCCAACCAACCACACCTGAAAGCAAAGCTTCCCGACTTTTTTTCCTGGTGGAAAGAGCTGCTGTTCCCTTTTTTCAGGCCTGTGATTCAATGGCCCGTCCCACCTTTTGAAGAATTAAATCCAACAGAAGATTCCTGCCAGACAAAAGGTGCCACCACAGAAAATTCTTCCTTCCCAAGAAGTTCCCAGGCTGCCCCAACAACTGTACCTGAAGCCAGAGGATCCAGACTTTTTTCCTTAGGAAAAGAGCTGCTGTTCCATTTTTCAGCCCTGCGCTGCAATGGCCGGTCCCACCTCCTGAAAAATTGAATCCAAATAAAGATTCCTGTCAGACAAAAGGTGCCACCACAAAAAACTCTTCCTGTCCAAGAAGTGTTTAGGCTGCCCCAACAACTGCACCTCAAAGCCAAAGCTTCCAGACTTTTTTTCCTGGTGGAAAGAGCTGCTGTTCCCTTTTTTCAGGCCTGCGCTGCAATGGCCAGTCCCACCTCCTGAAAAATTGAATCCAAATGCAGATTCCTGCCAGACAAAAGGTGCCACCACAGAAAGGTCTTCCTGCCCAAGAAGTTCCCAGGCTGCCCCAACAACTGTACCTGAAGCCAAAGGTTCCAGTCCTTTTTTCATGGTTGAAAGAGCTGCTGTTCCCTTTTTTCAGCCCTGCGCTGCAATGGCTGGTCCCACCTCCTGAAAACTTCAATCCAAATGAAGATTCCTGCCTAACAAAAGGTGCCCCCACAGAAAGTTCTTGCTGCCCAAGATGTGCCCAGGCTGCAGCAACTGCACCTCAAAGCCAAAGCTTCCAAACTTTTTTTCCTTAGAGATAGAGCTGCTGTTCCCTTTTTTCAGCCCTGCGCTGCAATGGCCTGTCACACCTCCTGAAAAATTCAATGCAAATGAAGATTCCTGCCAGACAAAAGGTGCCACCACAGAAAGCTCTTGCTGCCCCAGAAGTGCCCAGGCTGCCCCAACAACTGCACCTCAAAGCCAAAGCTTCCAGCCTTTTTTTCCTGGTGGAAAGAGCTGCTATTGCCTTTTTCAGCCCTGCGCTGCAATGGCCTGTCCTACCTTTTGAAAAATTAAATCCCACAGAAGATTCCTGCCAGACAAAAGGTGCCACCACAGAAAACTCTTCCTTCCCAAGAAGTGCCCATGCTTCACCAACTACACCTGAAGCCAAAGCTTCCAGCCTTTTTCTCCTGATGGAAAGAGCTGCTGTTCCCTTTTTCAGCCCTGCGCTGCAATGGCCGGTCCCACCTCCTGGAACATTGAATCCAAATGAAGATTCCTGCCAGACAAAAGGTACCACAACAGAAAGTTCTTCCTGCCCAAGAAGTTCCCAGGCTGCCCCAACAACTGTACCTGAAGCCAAAGGTTCCAGTCCTTTTTTCATGGTTGAAAGAGCTGCTGTTCCCTTTTTTCAGCCCTGCGCTGCAATGGCTGGTCCCACCTCCTGGAACATTGAATCCAAATGAAGATTCCTGCCAAACAAAAGGTGCCACCACAGAAAACTCTTCCTGCCCAAGAAGTTCCCAGGCTGCCCCAAACAACTGCACCTGAAGCCAAAGCTTCCAGACTTTTTTTCCTTAAGGAAAGAACTGATGTTCCCTTTTTTCTGCTTTGTGCTGCAAGGGGCGGTCTCACCTTTTAAAAGATTGAATCGAAATGTAGATTCATGCTCGACAAAAGGTGCCACCACAGAAAGTTCTTGCTGCCCAAGAAGTGCCCAGGCTGCCCCACCAACTGCACCTGAAGCTAAAGCTTCCAGACTTTTTTCCTGGTGGAAGGAGCTGCTGTTCCCTTTTTTCAGCCCTGCGCTGCAATGGCCTGTCCCACCTCCTGGAAAATTGAATCCAGCTGAAGATTCCTACCAGACAAAAGGTGCCACCAACAGAAAGGTCTTTTTTCTGCCCTTGAAGTACCCAGGGTGCACCAACAACTGCAACTCAGAGCCAAAATTTCCAGACTTTTTTTCCTTAGGAAAAGAGCTGCTGTTCCATTTTTTCTCCCCTGCGCTGCAATGGCCGGTCCCACCTCCTGAAAAATTCAATCCAGCTGAAGATTGCTGCCAGACAAAAGGTACCACCACAGAAAGTTCTTGCTGCCTCACAAGTGCCCAGGCTGCCCCAAGACCTGCACGTGAAGCCAAAGCTTCCAACCTTTTTTCGTGGTGAAAAGAGCTGCTGTTCCCTTTTTTCAGCCCTGCTCTCAATGGCCGGTCCCACCTCCTGGAACACTGAATCCAACTGAAGATTCCTACCAGACAAAAGGTGCCACCACAAGAAAGGTCTTGCTGACCAAGAAGTGCCCAGCCTGCCCCAACAACTGCACCTGAAGCCAAAGGATCCAGACTTTTTTTTTTTTCGTGGAAAGATCTGCTGTTCCCTTTTTCAGCACCGTGCTACAATGGCTTGTCCCACCTCCTGAAAAATTTACTCCAAATGAAGATTCCTGCCTAACAAAAGGTGCCCCCACAGAAAGTTCTTGCTGCCCCAGATGTGCCCAGGCTGCACCAACTGCACCTCAAAGCCAAAGCTTCCAGACTTTTTTTCCTTAGAGATAGAGCTGCTGTTCCCTTTTTTCAGCCCTGCGCTGCAATGACCGGTCCCACCTCCTGAAAAATTCAATGCAAGTGAAGATTCCTGCCAGACAAAAGGTGCCACCACAGAAAGCTCTTGCTGCCCCAGAAGTGCCCAGGCTGCCCCAACAACTGCACCTCAAAGCCAAAGCTTCCAGCCTTTTTTTCCTGGTGGAAAGAGCTGCTATTCCCTTTTTCAGCCCTGCGCTGCAATGGCCTGTCCTACCTTTTGAAAAATTAAATCCCCCAGAAGATTCCTGCCAGACAAAAGGTGCCACCACAGAAAACTCTTCCTTCCCAAGAAGTGCCCATGCTTCACCAACTACACCTGAAGCCAAAGCTTCCAGCCTTTTTCTCCTGATGGAAAGAGCTGCTGGTCCCTTTTTTCAGCCCTGCGCTGCAATGGCCGGTCCCACCTCCTGGAACATTGAATCCAAATGAAGATTCCTGCCAGACGAAAGGTACCACAACAGAAAGTTCTTCCTGCCCAAGAAGTTCAGAGGCTGCCCCAACAACTGCACCTCAAAGCCAAAGCTTCCAGACTTTTTTTCCTGGTGGAAAGAGCTGCTGTTCCCTTTTTTCTGCCCTGCGCTGCAATGGCCGGTCCCACCTCCTAGAAAAATTTCTCTAAATGACGATTCCTGCCAGACAAAAGGTGCCACCACAGAAAGCTCTTTGCTTCCCAAGAAGTGCCCAGGCTGCCCCACCAACTGGCCCTCAAAGCCAAAGCTTCCAGACTTTTTTTCCTTAGGGAAAGAGCTGCTGTTCCCTTTTTTCTGCCATGCGCTGCAATGGCCGGTCCCACCTCCTGGAACATTGAATCCAAATGAAGATTCCTACAAGACAAAGGGGGCCACCACCGAAAGTTCTTGCTGCCCCAGAATTGCCTAAACTGCCCCAACAACTGCACCTGAAGCCAAAGGATCCCGACTTTTTTATTCCTTAGGGAAAGAGCTGCTGTTCCCTTTTCTCAGGCCTGAGCTACAATGGCCTGTCACAACTCCTTAAAAATTTTCTCTAAATGAAGATTCCTGCCAGACAACAGGTGCCACCTCAGAAAGCTCTTTGCTTCCCAAGAAGTGCCCAGGCTGCCCCAACAACTGCACCTCAAAGCCAAAGCTTCCTGACGTTTTTCCTTAGGGAAAGAGCTGCTGTTCCCTTTTTTCAGGCCTGCGCTGCAATGGCCGGTCCCACCTCCTGGAAAATTTCCTCTAAATGAAGATTCCTGCCAGACAAAAGGTGCCACCACAGAAAGGTCTTGCTGCCCAAGAATTTCCCAGGCTGCCCCAACAACTGTACCTGAAGCCAAAGGTTCCAGTCCTTTTTTCATGGTTGAAAGAGCTGCTGTTCCCTTTTTTCAGCCCTGCGCTGCAATGGCCTGTCCCACCTCCTGAAAAATTCAATGCAAATGAAGATTCCTGCCAGACAAAAGGTGCCACCACAGAAAGCTCTTGCTGCCCCAGAAGTGCCCAGGCTGCCCCAACAACTGCCCCTCAAAGCCAAAGCTTCCAGCCTTTTTTTCCTGGTGGAAAGAGCTGCTATTCCCTTTTTCAGCCCTGCGCTGCAATGGCCTGTCCTACCTTTTGAAAAATTAAATCCCACAGAAGATTCCTGCCAGACAAAAGGTGCCACCACAGAAAACGCTTCCTTCCCAAGATGTGCCCATGCTTAACCAACTACACCTGAAGCCAAAGCTTCCAGCCTTTTTCTCCTGATGGAAAGAGCTGCTGTTCCCTTTTTTCAGCCCTGCGCTGCAATGGCCGGTCCCACCTCCTGGAACATTGAATCCAAATGAAGATTCCTGCCAGACAAAAGGTGCCACAACAGAAAGTTCTTCCTGCTAAAGATGTGCCCAGGCTGCCCCAACAACTGCACCTCAAAGCCAAAGCTTCCAGTCTTTTTTTCCTGGTGGAAAGAGCTGCTGTTCCCTTTTTTCAGCCCTGCGCTGCAATGGCCTGTCCCACCTCCTAGAAAAATTTCTCTAAATGAAGATTCCTACCAGACAAAAGGTGCCACCACAAGAAAGGTCTTGCTGCTCGAGAAATGCCCAGGCTGCCTCACCAATAACACCTGAAACCAGAAGATCCAGACTTTTTTTTCTTAGGGAAAGAGCTGCTGTTCCCTTTTTTCAGCCCTGCGCTGCAATGGCTTGTCCCACCTTTTGTAAAATTAAATCCAACAGAAGATTCCTGCAAGACAAAAGGTGCCACCACAGAAAACTCTTCCTGTCCAAGAAGTGTTTAGGCTGCCCCAACAACTACACCTCAAAGCCAAAGCTTCCAGACTTTTTTTCCT
This sequence comes from Pipra filicauda, assembly GCF_003945595.2. NCBI lineage: Eukaryota > Metazoa > Chordata > Aves > Passeriformes > Pipridae > Pipra > Pipra filicauda. Next base: position 22,198 of record NW_024105090.1, on the reverse strand, counting down.
TAGAGATAGAGCTGCTGTTCCCTTTTTTCAGCCCTGCGCTGCAATAGCCGGTCCCACCTCCTTAAAAATTCAATGCAAATGAAGATTCCTGCCTAACAAAAGGTACCACAACAGAAAGTTCTTCCTGCCCAAGAAGTTCCCAGGCTGCCCCAACAACTGCACCTCAAAGCCAAAGCTTCCAGACTTTTTTTCCTGGTGGAAAGAGCTGCTGTTCCCTTTTTTCTGCCCTGCGCTGCAATGGCCGGTCCCACCTCCTAGAAAAATTTCTCTAAATGAAGATTCCTGCCAGACAACAGGTGCCACCACAGAAAGCTCTTTGCTTCCCAAGAAGTGCCCAGGCTGCCCCACCAACTGGACCTCAAAGCCAAAGCTTCCAGACTTTTTTTCCTTAGGGAAAGAGCTGCTGTTCCCTTTTTTCTGCCATGCGCTGCAATGGCCGGTCCCACCTCCTGGAACATTGAATCCAAATGAAGATTCCTACAAAACAAAGGGTGCCACCACCGAAAGTTCTTGCTGCCCCAGAATTGCCTAAACTGCCCCAACAACTGCACCTGAAGCCAAAGGATCCCGACTTTTTTATTCCTTAGGGAAAGAGCTGCTGTTCCCTTTTCCCAGGCCTGAGCTACAATGGCCTGTCACAACTCCTTAAAAATTTTCTCTAAATGAAGATTCCTGCCAGACAAAAGGTGCCACCACAGAAAGCTCTTTGCTGCCCAAGAAGTGCCCAGGCTGCGCCATGAACTGCACCTGAAGCCAAAGCTTCCAGACTTTTTTTCCTGGTGGAAGGAGCTGCTGTTCCCTTTTTTCAGCCCTGCGCTGCAATGGCCGGTCCCACCTCCTGGAAAATTGAATCCAACTGAAGACTCCTGCCAGACAAAAGGTGCCGCCACGGAAAACTCTTCCTACCCAAGAAGTGCCCAGGCTGCCCCAACAACTGCACCTCAAAGCCAAAGCTTCCAGACTTTTTTTCCTGGTGGAAAGAGCTGCTGTTCCCTTTTTTCAGCCCTGTGCTGCAATGGCCGGTCCCACCTCCTGGAATTTTGAATCCAAATGAAGATTCCTGCAAGACAAAAGGTGCCACCACAGAAATGTCTTTGCTTCCCGAGAAGTGCCCAGGCTGCCCCAACAACTGCACCTCAAAGCCAAAGCTTCCAGACTTTTTTTCCTGGTGGAAGGAGCTGCTGTTCCCTTTTTTCTGCCCTGCGCTGCAATGGCTGGTCCCTCCTCCTGGAATTTTGAATCCAAATGAAGATTCCTTCTCGACAAAAGGTGCCACCAGAAAAAACTCTTGCTGCCCAAGAAGTGCCCAGGCTGCTAGAACAACTACACCTGAAGCCAAAGCTTCCAGACTTTTTTCCTGGTGGAAAGAGCTGCTGTTCCCTTTTTTCTGCCCTGCGCTGCAATGGCCGGTCCCACCTCCTGGAATTTTGAATCCAAATGAAGATTCCTACTAGACAACAGGTGCCACCACAGAAAGTTCTTCCTGCCCAAGAAGTGCCCAGGCTGCCCCAAAAAGTACACCTGAAGCCAAAGCTTCCAGACTTTTTTTCCTGGTGGAAGGAGCTGCTGTTCCCTTTTTTCAGGCCTGCGCTGCAATGGCCGGTCCCACCTCCTGGAAAATTTACTCTAAATGAAGATTCCTGCCAGACAAAATGTGCCACCACAGAAAACTCTTCCTGCCAAAGAAATTCCCACTCGCCCCTTGCCCTACAGCAGGGCATGCACAGACTGTTGCTATCAGGTGATGAACAGGCAGGGTTTGGCTGCCACTCAGGCATCACCTTATACTGGGTACTGGCCCCACGTGGTGTAATGTGGAGCTGATAAAATGGGGTGTCAGGACTGCTGGGGTGAGCGATCCTCATCCTGCCATGGAGACTGTGTTGCTCCGCGGGGACGCCCGCTAAGCACGGGCACCAACCAGCTGCTGCAGATCCTGGCAGCCCTGGCCTGTCTGTGTGGGTAAGCACAGGTTATTGACAGGAAGCAACTGAGGGAACAAACTTTTTAATATCCTTTTAGTGTTCCTTAAATTCCCCTTTTATGCTTATGGTATTTTTCCTTTAGTTTCCCTTTTTACTAACCAGTATCGTGTTATCCATAATATTGTGTTAAGATCCTTTCTTGGTATCCCTTTTCACTAGTTAATACTGTATTAAATGCTGTTTGTAGTATTTGTTTTAATGCCACCCGATAAGGTAGTTATTTTGTATCCTTTTTAGTTTTTAATTCCTCTTGCTAAGTTTATTACTATTATTATTATTCTCACTGTAATAAAAGATATTTTGTGTGTTTGAGTATTTCTGGCACATGTCTTTATTCTGGACATGTATCCAAACGAACGGTTACAATCACAGCTCCCCTGTGACATCAGATCTTTCCTGTGACATCACATCCTCCCCATGATATCACACCTGCTCTGTGACATCACGTCCTTCCTGAGACATCACATCTTCCCTATGGCGTCACATCCATCATAAGACATCACATCTCCCTTGTGATATCAGATCATCCCTGTGATGTCATGTCCTCCCTTGTGACATCACAGCTCCCCTGTGACATAACATCCTCCCTGTGACATCACATCCGTCCTGTGACATCCACATCTCCCCTATGACATCATATCGGTCCTGTGACATCACATTTTTCATGTGATATCACAGCTCCCCTGTGATGTCACATGCATCATATGACATCACATCTCTCATGTGATAACATATTATCCCTGTGACATCACGTCCTCCCCTCTGACATCACACGTTCCTGTGACAACACACCTCCCTGTGACATCACATCTGTCCTATGATATCACATCCATCATATGACATCACATATATCCTGTGATATCATATCACTGTGATGTCACGTGCTCCCCTGTGACCTCACATCGTCCCTGTGACCTCACAGCTCCCTATGATAACACATCCACCCTGTGACATCACATTTCCCGTATGACATCACATCCATCATATGACATCACACCTCTCCTGTGATATCAAATAATCCCTGCGACATCACATCCTCCCCTGTGACATCACATCTCCCCTATGACATCACACCTCCCCATGATATCACAGTTGCCCAGTGACATCATACCCTTCCTGTGATGTCACATCTCTTCTGTGATATCATATCATCCCTGTGACATCCCGTGCTCGCCTGTGGCATCAAATCCTCCCTGTGACATCACACCTCCCCTGTGACATCATATCCTTGTTGTGACATCAAGGCTCCTTTATGATGTCACATCCATCATATGACATCACATCTCTCCAGTGATATCATATCATCCCTCTGACATCACACCTGCCCTGTGACAACCCATCCTCCCCATGACATCACATTGCCCCTGTGACATCACAGCTCCCCTATGACATCACATTTTTCTTTGACATCAAATCTCCCATATGACATCACGTCCATCATATGACATCACATCTTTTCTGTGATATCATAGAATCCCTGTGAATGCACGTCATCCCCATGACATCACATCCTTCCTGTGACATCACATCCTTCCTGTGACATCACATCCTTCCTGTGACATCATGTCCTCCCTGTGACATCACACCTCCTCCGGACATCACATCCATCCTTGTGGCATCACAACCATAATATGACATCACATCTCCCCTATGACATCACACCTCCCCTGTGACATCAGACCTCTACTGTGATATCATATCATGCCTGTGATGTCAGGTCCTTCCCTGTGACATCACATCCTTTTTGTGGCATCACAGTTCCCCTATGACATCATAGCCTTTCTATGACATCACATCTCCCTATGATGTCACATCCTTCATATGATACCATATCTCTCTTGTGATATCCTGTCATCCCTGTGACGTGACATGCTCCCCTGTGACATCACAGCTCTCCTATGATTTGGCACCCATCATATGACATCACATTCTTCCTGTGACATCACATTTCCCAAATGACATTGCATCCTCCTCGTGACATCAGAGTTCCCCTGTGACATCACATCCTTTCTGTGACATCATATCTACTAACGTCACAACCATAATATGTCATCACATCTCCCTTATGACACCACACCTACCCTGTGACATCACATCCATCATACAAAATCACATCTCCCCTGTGACATCACATCCAGTCACATCCAGATCCATCCCAAGGTTGGGGGTGTGTGAGACAGGCAGAACCACAAATGCCTGCACAGCCCAGAGCAGTCAGTGTGGGGCTGTGCTTGCTGCTGCAGAGACCCCCAGGGGACAAACCCAGGCAGTAGGTTGGGAGGGGGTTTTTCCCTAAGGAGGACACTTGCCTTATTATTGCTTATCATTTGTAATATCTTACAGATCTATCACACAACACCTAAGGATGGATTCTATAGAATATGTGCCATAGATATTTGGGTTGAGTCTGGCTGAGCTGCAGTTCAGTTCCCCACAGCAGCCCTCCCAGGGCTGGGCTTGGCATTGGCAGCTGGAAGGGGGTTGAGAACACCCCAGTGTTTTGGCCCCTGCTGAGCACAGCACCAACACTGGGACATTCCTTCCTTAGCTGAGGGCAAGAGCCTGGCAGGGGACCCAAGCAGGCCAGCTGAGCCCAACTGAGCCAAGGGACATTGCAGCCCATGGGAGGTCAGCTCAGCTCTAAAAGCTGAGGCAGGGAGCAGGAGGGGGGCATTCATTGTCTGATGGCTGCTTGCTGAGGAACCGTCCCGCGGACCCAAGCCCTGCTCCTCGGGAGTGGCCGACCATGGCTGCTCATGGCAAGCAGAGAACAAACCCTGCTGTCTTTTGCTTTAAATAAACTGCCTTATCTCAACCCACCAGTTGTTTTTTGTTCCACCTTACTCTCTCCCCTGTCCTGCTGGAAAGTGGAGTGATAGAGCGGCTGGGAGGGCACCTGGTGTCCAGCCAAGGTCAACCCACCACACACCTGAACACTTCCAGAGACTCCACCACCTCCCTGGGCTACTTGTTCCAATGCCTGAACACTCTCTCAGGGGAAAAAGGTTTCTTTAACATCTAATATGAACCTTGCCCAAGGCAATTTAAGGCCATTCCCTCACAACCTTTCACTGTAGCCTTGGCAGAAGAGAGTAACCCCCACCCCACTAAAACCTCCTTTCAGGTCATTGCAGAGAGCAATGAGGTCCCCCCTGAGCCTCCCCTTCTCCACACTCAACAAGCCCAGTTCCCTCAGCTGTCCCTCAGCAGACATGTTTTCCAGAGCCTTCCCAGCTCCGTTCCCTTCTCTGGACACGCTCCAGCCCCTCAAGGGCCTTTTGGCACTGAGGGGCCAGAACTGGACACAGCACTCCAGGTGGGGCCTCCCCAGTGCCCAGCACAGAGGGGCAATCAGTTCTCTGCTCCTGCTGGCCACACTCTTCTCCACAAGGGCCACCATGCCCTTGGCCTTCTTGCCCCCCTGGGCACACTCTGCCTCATATCCAGCCCCTGTCAAGCAGCACCCCCAAGTCCCTTCCTGCTGAGCAGCTCTCCAGCCCCTCTGCCCCCAGCCTGGAGCATTCCAGGGGGTTGTTGGGAGCCAAGGGCAGGCCCTGACACTTGGCCTTCTTGATCCAGCCTGTCCAGATCCCTCTGCAGAGCCTTCCTGCCCTCCAGCACATCCACACTCACACCCAACGTGATGTTGTCCACAACTTTCCTGAGGGGGCACTCGATCCCCTCGCCCAGATCATCCACAATGATGTTAAACAGGAGCAGCCCCAACCCTGAGCCCTTGGGAACCCCACTAGTGACCGGCCCCACCTGGATTTCCTTCCATTCCCCACCACTCCCTGGGCCTTCAGCCACTTTGTCACCCAGCAAACAGTTCCCCGGGCAAGCCATGAGCAGCCAGTTTGTGCAGGAGATACTGGGGGAGATGGTGCCAAAGGCTTTCTGGAATTCCAGAGAGACACATCCCAGCCTTTCCCTCAACTGCTGAGCAGGTCTTTTGTCAGAGAAGGAGATGAGGTTGGTCAGGCAGGACCTGCCTTTCCCAACCCCACACTGGTTGGGCCTGATCTCCTGGTTGTCCTGCCCGTGCCATGGGATGGCACTGAGGAGGATCTGCTGCATGGACTTCCCCGGTCCTCAGGTCAATGGGACAGGCCAGGAGTTCCCCAGATCCTCCTTTTGGCCCTTCCAGTGCATGGGCATCCCATTTGCTTGTTGCCAGTCAGCTGGGACTTGTGCAGTTGTGCAGCACTGCTGGGGAATGAGTGAGAGTGGCTTGGCCAGCTCTTTCTCCAGCTCCCTCAGGACTCTTGGCTGCATCCCATGTGGGCCCAGGCACGTGGGGGGGTCTCATTGGCAGAGCAGGTCACTGACCATTTCCTCCTGCATTGTGGGGGCTTCACTCAGCTCCCCATCACCAGCTTCCAGCCAAAGCCTGCCTGCCAGGTGTCCAAGGGGTCAGTTCTGCTGCCCCCTCCTTCCTTCCCCCACAATGGAAAACTCCCTCATTTTGGGTCCCTGTGCCCCAGACGGCTCCAACCACCACCTCACCCACCAGTCCCACAATCATGGAATGCTTTGGCTTGGGGGGCCTTAAAGAGCATCTCAGCACCCTCAGATTCAAGATTTCCTTCCTACTGCCTCCTGGAACTCTTCCCTCTATCCGTGTGAAGCCACTGCCCCTTGTCCTGTCACTCCAGGCCCTTGTCCAAAGTCTCTCTCCATCTTTCCTGTTGGCTCCCTTCAGGCACTGCAAGGCCACAATTAGGTCACCCCTGAGTTTTCTCTTCTCCAGCCTCAACAATCCCAATTCTCTCAGCCTTTCCTCACAGCAGAGCTGCTCCATCCCTCTGATCCTCTTGCTGCTCCCCTCTGGACTCGCTCCAACAGGTCCATGTCCTTCCTGTGCTGGAGCCCAGAGCTGGAGGCAGCTCTGCAGGTGGGGCAGCATTACAGCCATGCATGTTCCAGCAAGGACATGGTGGAACCTCATGGAACCAAGGACCATTGTGACACTGCAGGGCCTTCTGGAGCCAAAGGAGCCCTGGGACACTGGGCAATCTCATGGAATCAAGGCAGCACTGTCACCCTGGGAAAACTCCTGGAATTCAGGGCCCACTGTGACACTGCAGCTCCCCATGGAAAAAAAGGAACCCTGGGACGCTGCAGAAACTCATGGAACCAAGGGACCATTGTGACACTGAGGGGGCTGATGGAATCAGGAGTCCATTGGGACAATCCAGGGTCTCGTGAAATCAAAGGAATTCTGGGACACTGTCAAACCTCCTGGAACCAAGGGTTCCTGCTGACATGTGTGTCCTCCTGGAACCAAGGGAGCCCGGAGATATTTCTGAACCTCCCAGAATCCAGGGGCCATTGGGACCCTGCAGAACCTCCTGCATTCAAGTGCTCCTTGTGAAACTGCAGGCTCTCCTGGAACCCAAGGATTCCTGGAACACTGCAGAGCTCACGGAACCAAGGGGCCACTGTCCCACTGCAGCTCCTTCTGAAGCACAAGGGACCCTGGGACAATGGGAAATCTCCGAGAATCCAAAGGGCATTTGGGGACTGCAGGGCCTCGTGGAACTAAAGGAACCTTTGGAGACTGTGGAAGCTCATGGAATCAAGGGGCCATTGGGACATGTGGGGCCTCCTGGAAGCAAAGGAACCCTGAGAATTTCTGTGGGAACAAGTTAAGGCAGCAGCACCTGCATTCAGTTAATCAGGATAGAAAAGGAGTGTTTTGGCCTTGACTGGTGTTTTCCATCCAGAGAGGGCTGTTTGCCAAAGTGGAAACCACTTGGAACGCTCTGCATGGCAGCCTGTGTTTTTCTCTGGTGGCTGAACACAGCCAGCACATGAGGGGAGGGGAATGTGTGGGATCAGGGCACTGCTTTGGGGCCATGCTGGGAATTCCAGTGGACTAAAAGACAAAGCCCAGGCGCTGTTTCCAAAGGAACCCCAATGAAAGGGGGACGCCGGAAAGATGGGTGGACAAGTCCTGAAATGGAACTCTGTGTGTGCAGCCTCATTTTCTCCTTCAGTGCCCACAGAGGGGGTAAAAAGTGGCGGTTGGGACCCCTAAACTGTTGGGGGGGGGGGGAAATGGGGATTGAGGGAAAAATGGGAAAGTGGGAGTTACAGGGAGAAGGGTGGAAAAGGGGGATAGTCTGGTGGGTTCAACAGTCCCATTGAGGTCTTTGGACACAGGGGTGCCTGGAAAGTGTGGTGGCCCCCCTGAGCTCCCAACTTCCTGGGGGGTGCTGGGGGTGCTGTATCCAATCTCACTTGCATTATGCCAACAGTTGCAATTTAGAGGAATTACAGAGGTGTGACTGAAACACTTTTGTCGCCCAGATTTTAATAATGGCAAAACAGATCTATTGATAGAAATGAGTTAGTTATAGTTACAAATGATCAGACAAAAGATCTTCATCAGAATTATTTACTGCACAGTACAAACACCAAGACTACAAGGAGTACAGGATAAGATAGGACAGTGCTCTACACTAAAGCAATTGTTGAAGCAATTCTACTCAAGCTGCCACAAAAGCAATAATTCTTAATTAGAGATGGATGGAACTTCCCCAGACCAACGCTCGGGGGGAGATCTCTGCTCTCAACCTCCAGGACTGACCCTGGGGGGGGTCCCCAGCCAAGGCAGGAATCTCCACACACCCCCCCAAAAGGGTTCTGTTGGAAGAATGTGTCCCTGGGAAAGGGGACTGGCCCTTTGCGGTCAAAAGGGATGGACTGACAGTCACTGGACTCCAGGGGTTGCCTCACCATCAGGGGCTTCATTCGGGGTGGAAGCAGCGGCCGAAGCTCTTCCCGCAGTCGGGGCACTGGTAGGGCTTCCCTTACTGGTGGGTCCGTTGGTGTTGGGTCAAGGTAGAGCTCTGGGTGAAGCTCTTCCCACACTCCCCACACTTGTAGGGCCTCTCACCGGTGTGCATGCGCTGGTGCCTGATGAGGTTGCAGTTCTGCTTGAAGCCCTTCCCGCAGTCGGTGCAGCGGAAGGGCCTCTCATCCGTGTGTGTCCGCTGGTGCTGGATGACATGTGAGTTGTTCTGAAACCTCTTCCCACATTCCAAGCACTTGTAGGGCCGTTCTCCAGTGTGGATGCGCTGGTGTTTGATCAGGTAAGAGTTGACTCTGAAACTCTTCCCACATTCCCTACATGTGTAGGGTCGTTCTCCAGTGTGGATGTGCTGGTGTTGGATCAGGTCGGAGCTGTCCCTGAAACTCTTCCCACATTCCTGACATGGGTATGGCCGTTCTCCAGTGTGGATGTGCTGGTGTCGGTTAAGGTTGGAGCTGTCCCTGAAACTCTTCCCACATTCCCCACAAGTGTATGGACGTTCCCCAGTGTGGATATGCTGATGGCAGAGGAGGTTGGTGCTCTTCCTGAAGCCCTTCCCACATTCCAAGCACTTGAAGGTCTTCTCCCTGCTGGGAGGCTGCTCAGGGACCACCAGCTCAGAGCTCCCCCTCAAGCTCCGGCCGCCTTCCCGGCACAGGTTGGCTCTTTCCTCCTCAGAGCACCCTGGGATGGCTTTGGAGCCCCTCCTGCAGGGGGATCTCCGGCCCTTTTCCTCCCCGCTGCCTTCCTGCGCCGGGGAGCCCTTCAAAACGGCCTCTCCCACCAGGGTCTCACGGGGGGATTTGTCCTCCGCGCTCTCCGTCCTCACCTCGGGGCCTGGGGCAGGAAGCAAGAAGGACAGGCAGGGGATTTTCCTCCGGCCCACAGGGAAGGCCAAGGACATCCCCCCAACTCCGGCCCCGGCAGGACGGCGGCGCCAGCGGGGTTGTCCTGCAGCCGGGGCCATGCTCGGCTGACAGAGCCAGCACAACCCCCGCCCAAAGGGACACTGACTTCCTCCTCACCTGCCTGGGGGGACCAAGGCATCTTCCTCTTCCTCGCAGCCTCCTCCTCCATCCGACCAAGCTTTGGGAAGGACAAATCCTGATGGGGGGGAAAACAAGGGCTGAGTGCGTTGGCTTGGGGGTTCCTCCTGCCCAAGTCCATCTCTAGAACTCACCGGGCATCCTGTGTCCATAAAAACCTCCAAAACACCAAGATTCAGCCCAGAAAAACCCAAACCTCTGAGATTCAGGTAAAACACCCCTCAGAAATAGCAAGAAGACCCTCGCCACCCTAAACTGCAAAAATTTGAGATTCAGCTAAAAAATACTCCAAAATATGAAGATTCAGGCCAAAAAAAGGTGATGGGGACTGAATTTTACCCTCCAGCAGGAAAGTCATTTGATTTCAAGCTCGTCTTCAAGGCGCACCCTGGGATTGGAGCCTGGGCTCTAATTAACCTCTCCTGTGCTGCCAAACAGCAGGAGTTGTATGGCCAAGGGACAAACTCTGTGATCCCTGTCAGTGTCCATGGCCCCTGTCAGTGTCCTTCAGGGAAATTGGGAGGAGGAAATGAAGAAACTGGTTTGGAACTAAACTGGTGTTAAAGTGGGAAAAACCTCCTTCCATGGAAATAAAACTTAGACAGATTTTCCTGGGCTGAACAAGCTCATTCAGGGATGAAGGACTGGGACTTTTGTGGACACTTGTGCTGGTTTCTTTGGACACTCGTGTTCCTTCAGAGAGCCCCTGGAAACACTCTGCTGTTCACTCCCAGTGCCACCAGTGCCTGGGTCCTGTCTGCAGCAGCAGATTGCAGTGGGACAGGAGAAATGCTTTTCTGAGCCTTTGGGCTGGACACAGGCACAGCCTGACCCTGAACCCAAAGGAAACAAAGACAAATTCCACGGCTTTAGCTGGACCAAGGTTGGGGGGGGTTCCTGAGGGCAGCACTACACAAAAGCAGACTTTTGTGTGTGTGTGTGAGACAGGCAGAACCACAAATGCCTGCACAGCCCAGAGCAGTCAGTGTGGGGCTGTGCTTGCTGCTGCAGAGACCCCCAGGGAACAAACCCAGGCAGGAGTTTGGGGGGCGGTGGGTGTGTGTCCCTAAGGAGGACACTTGCCTTACTATTGCTTATTATTTGTAATATCTTATAGATCTATCATACAACACCTAAGGATGGATTCTATAGAATATGTGCCAGAATATATCTGATTATTGCTTTATCTGTCTGTCCAGACAGATACTGTGTATGCAGAGAGATTGTATTTGAGGGATATGTTCCTCTCAATACCCTGTGAGCTCCACTCCCAAGGCCAGCAAATTCCTGAAGCTCCCCCTTCTGTGCCCTGCAGGTTTTGGCAGATTTGCAAGAGCAGGGGAATCATTCCCTGCAGCCCCTTTGCACTGTAGGAAATGGGAGCCCTGTGCACATCCTGCTGCCTCCAGATTCCATTCTGGGTGTGGGAAGGACCCTGTGGGGAGCAAAGAAATGCCTGGTTCTGCAGGAGCTGGAGATGCTCAAGGGGCAGCAGGACCAAGTCAGGGGCCTGGGGGGGCCTGGGGGGCTTTGGGGACCGGGAGGGTCCTGGGGGAGCTGGGGAGGGGCTTTGGGGATTGGGGGTACAGACCAGGACAGACCAGAACAGACCAGGACAGACCAGTACCTCCTCACTGCTCCCCAGATCTCTCCTGGAGCTGGGCCATGTTGTCCTGGGACACTGAGCCCCCCCCAGTGCCCTCCCAGTACAGCCCAGTGCCCCCAGTACAGCCCACTGTGTTCCTGTCCCAGGGTGCCGGGTGAGATTTGAAGGGATCTGGGGGGGTTGGATGAGGATTTGAGGGGGGTTGGGGGTGTATATGGGGGAGTTAAAAAGGGTTTTGTGGGCATTGGGGCATCAAAGGGATCTGTGGGGGGAGGAGATTAAAGGGAAAATTGAGGTTAAGGGACATTTGGGGGGGGTTAAAGAGGCCGGGGGGGGGGAGGGGCTGCACCAAGAGCAGGTGATTCCTGAGACCCTCCCTGGTGTCCCCGAGACCTTCTTGGTGTCCCCAGATCCCCCCTGGACACCCCAAGACCCCCCGGTGTCTCCAATGTTCCCAGGACCTCCCCATGGCCCCAATTCCCTCCTTGACACCCCCAATTAAACTGTCCCCAAAGCCCTCTCCACTGTCCCCAAACCCATCCCTGATGTCCCCAACCCTCCATCTCACCCCAGGAGCCCCCCCTGGACCCTCTGACCACAAAAACGCCCCCCCCACATGCTCACAGAAAGGCCAAGGGCATCTGGGGACATGCTGGGGACAGTTGGGGGGCTTTGGGGGGCACTGGGTGATTACTGGGGGATACTGGGACACACTGGGGGGAACCAGGGGGCACTGGGAGGGACTGGGAGGTTACTGAGGGATGCTGGGAGGGCACTGGGAGGGACTGGGGAGTTCTGGGGTATTACCAGGACACACGGGGGGACATTGGCAGGTTACTGGGCCATACTGGGGGTTACTGGGTGCTCACTGGAGGATCACTGGGCCATCCTGGGGGGCAGTGGGAGGTCACTGGGACACACTGGCTGGTCACTGAGGGGTTACTGGGCCATACCGAGGATCACTGGGAGGTCATTGGGATATACTGGGGCACTGGGATCCCCTTCCCCGGATGTGGTACATCTCCCCCCCCGGATTTTGGGGGGCATCCCTAGGACCCCTCCCCTTGCAGCTGGGGGACCCCCTGAACCCCACTGCTGGGCTTTAGAGGACACCCCAAAATCCTCTCAAAACCCCTGAAATCCCCCCCTCGACACATCGAAACCTTCTCCAGGTCCCCTCAAATCCCCTCAGAGACCTCATCCCTCCCCCGGACCCCCCATACCTTCTCAGTGACCCGCAAAACACACCTGGGACCCCCCAAGACTATTCAGGGACCCCCCACTCCCCCTCAGGGACTCTCAAAAACGTCTGGGACCCCGTAAACCCCCTAGAGACCCCAAAACTGCCTAAAAGGTCCCCAAAAATCCCCCAGGACCCCCAAGCCCCCTCAGAGACCCCCAAAGCCCATCTGGGACACCTCAAATTCCCTCAGAAACCAAAACCCCCTCGGAGACTCTCAAACCCCTTCAGAGACCTTCAAACTCCCCCCTGAGTCCCCTCAGGACACCGAACCCCCTCAGGGACTCCTCACAAAGACCCTGGGAACCCCCGAACCCCCGCGCTAAACCCTCCCGAGCCCTCCAGCCTTTCCACCCACACCCGCGCTCCCCGCAGCCCCGAGGGGATCCCCAGACCCCGCTCTCGCCGCCCCCCCCAGCACTCACAGCTCAGCGCAGCGGACGCCGCCTCTTCCCCAGTCGTTTCCACGCGGACAAAATGGCGCTCGCTCTGCGCGCGCATCGTCCTTAGAAACCCGCCCCGCAGCCAATCAGCGCGCGGCCTCGGCTCCTGCCCGCCCTCTTTGGGCTTCCGCCCCGCGCGGTGCATTGTGGGAGTTGTAGTCCTTGCGGCGAGAAAGGATAGGACTTTTGGGGTTTAGTTTTTCTGTCTTCTTTTATTATCTCCTTTTTCTTTCTTTCGTTTCTTTCTTTTTTTTCTCCTTTTTTTTTTTCCTTTTTTCTTTTTTTCTTTCTCTTCTTTCTCTTTTTTTCTTTTTTTTTTGTCTTTTTTCTTTGTTCTTTCTTTTTGTTTATTTTTTTCTCATTTTTTCCTGTTTTTTCTTTCTTTTTTTTCTCTAAAGTCCAGACAACTTTAGAAATAAATTTAAAAGCCAACATAGTGCTATAAATGTAGGATGTGAATGTAAGGAAGTCGTAATGAAATCTCTGGCAAGACTTCACTCATACTGTGCTCACTAATACTTACCACATCATCAAAATCTACTTTCTTAAAAATGTGAGAAGACAGTTGATCCTAGGAATAAAAGTTATGAGCTGGGAAGACAAGAACAGAAAATCCCTTCTTCTGAAACAGTCACAGAAAAGGAAAATAACAGACGCACAAATATGAAGTGATGAAAGGGAGGTCACACAAAGAAATATTTCAGATATATGCAGAAGAATTACAACCATTGCCCCATTCTTACTAATTATTCCTTACTTTATTTGCTGTGATAAATAGCACAACTCTCTGCCTAAAACTGGGAGAATTTTACTCATTAATACACTACAGACTACAGAGAGTTTGTGTGCCAGTTCTGCTTCTCACTTGCTCAGTAAAGCTGAGCAGAACTTCTGATTAGACAGAAATCCCAAGTGGCTGCAGACTGGGCTGGAAGGGAGCAAATCACCAAGAAAAACAAAGTCCCAGTGCTCCCTGTGAGTGCAGAAGAGCAGGGATGGTGTCAGCAAAGACACCTCCTGAGAGGAACACGAACTGAACTCAAGCCCAGTTTTCTTCTTTCTTCTATCAAAGTTACTTGGGAGACAGCTGTGACAGTTTTTCTATAAAATGCAGGTAGAAGGCCAAATCTTGATTTCCTTGGCTTTGGCATGACTGACATATTTGGGTACTTTTTCATTCCCTCACTTCAATTATATGGCAAGACAGCAGAGAACTCTGGAAAAAGGTTTCTTTAACCCAAGCTGAAAATTAAGAGGTTATTTTTAGTTTGAAAAAAAATTGTGATCTTGGCTTATTTTGCATAAAGGTCATATTCACTCATCTGATGAGAGTAAAAAAGTGAACAAACAACATCAGAAATCTCAGACATTAAAGTATGTTTGGCAACTATCATTACTATGGAAAAGAATAAACTGCTGTATCTTCCCTTTCTCTCTCCTTTTCTCTCTTCACTCTCAGTGGCCTTTGTGTCTCATTGTCTCAGAATTTTGCAGGGATTTACATTTTCCACACCTTACAGCACAAGGATATCCCCTTTGACATGGTAGCCAAGCTAATGTTTGGTTAGAAACAAGCTATATGAAGGAAAGGGTTTCAAGAATTCAGATATAAAATTTCAGATTTTTAAAATTCATTTTCGAAACTACAGAGAAAAATCCCACAGAGAAATTTTTAACTGTAAATAAATATATACAGTGTAAATAAAGAAATGCATGTTGGAAAAAAAATGTCTCATAATTGTAAAACAGTGATCAGCAGTAACTTCACAAAGGAACACTCCTTTGTCCTCTCTCACTCTCCCTTTTGTACAATCCTCCATCCAGTTCCATCAAGTACTCCCCACAATGGAAATTTCTGGAACAGCATTGTTTGTCTTATCCTCGAAAAGAGAATACTGCATATTCACACTCATTAAAAGGTTTTGTACCTAATGAGACCTCTCTCACTCTTTGATCAAACAAAACTTCTGTCTCAGTGAAATCTTGGCTGCTGAAGTAAAAAAAAAAAAATTTCTTCTTATTTAATGGCACCCAGATTTCATTGAATGATTTACAAAGTGTGAAGGCACTGAACACAGCCCAGTATAAAATCACCATTACACTCATCATTTACCATGCAATGGAATTGTAGAGCATTTAAAGAGTCATTGTAATAAACATCACAGTAAAGCAAACACACATTGTCTTAGTATGGAAGATTGCTTTAATAACTCTCACTGCTAATTTAATTCTACTTAAACACACATATCCCAGGGAATGCCACGTGCTTTTCAGCAGGATTTTATGTGTAAATCAGGATAACACGTTTTCAGAGCATTAGCTAAAGGGAAGCACGAACTAAAACCTATTTAACCAATGAGGTATTGCTTTTAAACTACCACAAGGTGATAAAAAAGATAATTTCAAAGCTATAAGTTTTCTAATTGTGATAAACATGGATGTCATAAATCTGTGCACAGCCTTGCTTATCTTTAAAGATCCTTTACTTTGTCATTTGGTAACATTTTCACTACCAGATTTTGCTGTGCAAAATTAAAATGTGGCACTGCAATTAGAAATAACATTGTCTTACTGCTCAGTCTTAAATGAGCAGTGAAACTCAGATGCAGTTTTACTATTATATAACAAAGTATATTTGTTAATATTAGGTGCAACTGGACAATAAAATTGGAAAAGTCTAAAATGTGCTGGAAATTGACCTTTTCCTTATTTCTCAGTCATCTGTCACACAAACTCTGTATTGGATTTATTCACTTTCCTGAAGTCTTTCTGCTGGTTTGGACCCAAACCTAATCCATCTGTTTGCAAGCAAACTGTTTCAGTTTAACTGTATCTTTGAGCTCTAAGGTTTGTGGGATTTCTCTTTTCTTTGTTTTTGTTTTCCTTTTCCTTAAAATGGCATGTAAGTCACTCTACACTATTCTTACTTAACAGCTACACCTACACATCTCTCAAGATCAAGAGTTGTTGGGCTCTCACATTAGAATTCAAAACTGCCTTAAATTAATTGTTTCCATTGGCATTTATGCAACCAAAGCTGATTCTCCAGAATGGCCATGAAAAGGGAATGCAAAAGGGACACACCTACACCAGCTAGAAATGGAAAAGCTTTCTTGACATAAAAAAATAGAACCAACAACCAACCAAACCAAAACCACAGAACAAAACACTCACAGTGTTCAGGGTGTATTTGCTCAATTCTCTCATTTCCAGTTGTTATGAAGAGAACAGCCAGAGGGGTTTAGAGCCTCAGTCACTGTAAATCAGCACATTGGAACTGACTTTCTTACAACTAAAGAACTTGGTGGATTCTGGCTCAATGTATTGGCCATAGTTTATATTACTGTTATTAAACAAATTCTCTAAGTCTATCCAGTGAGTGCTCCTTGTCAGCACTTCCAACTTCTATTCTAAAACAGGTTCCAAAATGCAGATGAGTCTCTCTCTATTCTTGGACAAGATTACCTGTCCCTGATAGAATACACCACCATTCACAGAAAAATAATTAAGTATATAATACACCTCTCACCTTCACAATATGATACCTACACAACTGTTTTCATTCTCTAGTTCTTAAAGTTAACCATGTGACAAATTAGAAGCCAAAAAGAACAATTTTGTTAGGAAGAACTACTAATCCAAACATATTCTTCTGAACTTCCAGTCCTCAGTTGAGATAATAAATCACATTTTGTTCAACAGAGTGTTTGTGGAATTGTTCCATGCACAGAAAAAGCACTTTTTTCCTACTCACCTCATGGAGGCCTGACAATTGTTACAGCATCACTTATCAAGCTGCCCTGGCTGTTGGATGCATTCACTTCCACTGTGGAGTTAGAAAATGGAATCAGGCCTTTAATGGTACCCACACATTGAATTTCCTGCTGCTGCAGAACATCTGAGTGTCATTTACCACAAAATAATGAGTGTTATCTGCTGGGGAAAAAAACAAGAAAGCGGGGAGAACAAATGTTAGACCTTGTGTCTGCTACAATTTACTGCCTTTAGGAACTAAGTCTTCAAAAGAAGACTTGCTATTTATACCAATAACACACATACACACATGAAACTTTGGTTATTGGGGAGAAAAAATATTATTCATCATTTCTCCTGCTTTTGGCAACAGTTTATGGTACCTGTAAATCTTGGAAAATAAACAAACCAATCCATGAAGCAACCATGCATTGCAGAGCTGACTGCTCTGTACTGCAAACAGGAGCCAGCTCTCAGAAATTACTGATCTTCTAGAAAAGTTGTGGGATAACTGCAAATTCCAGACATTAGTGTTAATTCTTGTTCCTATGATACACTGGTAAAAATTTCTGAATTCACCAGAAAAGTGCTCCCCTTAGGAGTTTATAAGCTAACTCATTGCATACAGCAGAAAAGGTCACCTGCAGTAACACCTGCTTTCCAGCATGGCCTGCAGTCCCCTCACAGATAAAAGGATTTCAAGCATTCAGTTTATCAGCTGAAATCATCCTACATATCCTTTGCAAACCTTTTAAGATCTCAAACTTAAGATAAGACAATATTCTGCCCTACAAAAATAAAGAAACCCTTTCCAAAATACCCGGTAAGACTAGAAAATAAAATAAAATTGTATGTCAGGTAACAATTTTTTTCAAATCAATGAAGAGTTAACTCACATATCTGAGAGCAAAGCTGAGCTCATTTAAAGATTATTCTGTATTTTGAACATAGAAAGCACTCTATAAATGATTAATATTATTACTACTGTTCATCATTCCATGGAGAGCTCTCACAGTGAAGTCAAAGGAAATTCTCTGTTACAAACAACAGCAGAGTCACACAAGTCTAAGATCACAGGTATGAGAATGAGATTAAACAGTGTATAACTTAAAAATATTGTAAGTGAAGTCAGGTATTATCACAGGCAACAGATTGAATATTCCCATCTGAGTCCTCTACAAAACCTAGATAAGACAGAATTACAAAAACCCTAGAAAAGCAACATTTTAATTATTTTTTTAAGGGAAGCTCCTTGGATTTACACATTTTTTTTCAAGTTTTAAATGAGCTGTTAGAACTGAAATGTTATTAAATCTGAAAACCATTTTCCAATCTCCCCTATTTCCATGATGTGCTCTAACACGTGTGTGTGCAGCACATTTCAGTCCTGCTCACAGGACATTTTACCACAGATGAGGGATCTGGATTTTCTTCTAATTTGAGGATTCCTATAAACAATCTCTGATTTACTTACAGTACAAGTCCACGCAATTCCATGATTTTGGTGTTCACAGAGTGGCACAAAGGGTGTTTTCAGTGATTCTTCTGGTAACAGATGACAAACTTATTTTCTGAGGTTTTTTGAGGGGGGGCAGTTTTGTAAAACTCTTTGTAAACCTGCCTTGTAGCCCAGTCTCTTATTGCTCAAATTCTCCCTGGATGACACCGTGCCACAGCACCAGAGCACCCGGACAGACTCCAGCAGGGTGAAGGTGGAATGGTTTCATGGAGCCTGATGGACTCAGTTGGGATTTCACTGAAGTTTACACAAGCCCCAGACCCCGTTTTAGATACAGCAATGAAGGCAAAACTTCTTATCCTGCCAGAAGAACCACCACGTTTCACACATTCCACACACAGAATCCTGCAGGAGCAAAGTTATTTTGTCTGACATTACTCTGATGGACCCAGGCTGCTCAACCAGCACCACAAAAATGCATCCACATTCCTTGAACTCAGCTCTTCAATTGTACATCAAACCCTCCTTCTGCACCTTTGTGAAACTGTCCCTGGCTGTGATTTGGGAGCAGATACAACCCAGCATACCTAGGTAGCCTCATCTCCTCGGATGGTAAGATTAATGGGGAGATAGACAACAGGTTAGCAAAGGCATATAGTGCTTTTGGAAAGCTTCATAAAAGAGTTTGGCGAAATAAACACCTGAAGAAAAGTACAGAGATCAGTGTTTACAGAGCCACAGTGCTGTCTACTCTATTATACGGATCTGAATCATGAGTCATCTACCGCCACCACCTGCATCTCCTAGAACACTTCCATCAACACTGCCTCTGAACAATCCTAAACATCCACTGGTCAGATTATGTGACCAACACATCTGTTCTTCAACAAGCAGCAGTCACAAGTATTGAGGCCATGTTGCTGAGAACACAGCTGGGCTGGGCAGGGCACATCTCCAGGATGAAGGACCAACCACCCCCTCCCTAAGATCCTGCTCTATGGTGAACTTGCCACCAGCTGTTGCAAGAGAGGAACCCCAAAGAGAAGATACAAGGACTCCCTGAAACAACATCTCAGCCTTGGCCATATTGATCACCATAACTGGTCTACTCTGACCTCCAGTCGGGAGGTCTGGAGACACACCATCTATAACGCTGCTGATGCTTTTGAGAACGCAGCAGGATCACACTTGAGGAGAAAAGACAATGCAGAAAGAATCGTGCCTTGCAGAATATACCACCTAAGGAGTCTTTCTGCTGTGCCTTTTGCAACAGAACATGTCTATCTCATACTGGCCTTTTCAGCCACCAACGCTCTTGCAACAAACGTGGGTAGTGCCCTCCCCAAATCTTCGTTTGCGAAGCCCAGCCATGATGAGTATTCTTACTGGATATAACTGTGCTATATGTACATCTATATTTTTGCTCTAGCTCTGCTATTTGTTTTTTTTTTTCTCTCTGGGAAGTAAGCTTTTTTGCTGGGTCTCAGGGACTTGGCAGGAAGCCAGGTCCAAACCAACACATGGCTGCAGCACAGGGCTTGCTGCCGTGCCACCTCCTGGGGTGCTGGGCCTGGGAGGACACAGGGGTCACAGAGTGGGGCACCGTGTGGGGACACAGGAATAACTGTGGCTGCCCAGGCTGGTGAAGAGAAGGTTTTGGGGTGACCTTTCAGCCCCTTCCAGTGCCTAAAAGAGGCTCCAAGGGAGCTGAAGAGGGATTTTGGACGAGGGCCTGGAGTGACAGGACAAGGGAGAATAGCTTCACACCGGCAGAGGGTAGGGTGACATTGGCAGTGGCCCTGAAATGGGGTGAGAAGGCTCGGGCAGCAGCTTGTCCTTTAGCCAAGGCAGCTTCTCCCAGGGAAAGCCCCAGCCAGGGCTCAGCTTGTCCCACAAGCCTGGGGCCAGGGGTGCTGAGGGGGGAGCGTCCCGCTGCCTGCGGGACAGCCCAGGAAGGACACGGTCGGCTCGGCACACTCAGCACCATGGACTGAAGGACACCAGGGCTTTGGGCACGTTGTTGCAGCTTTATTCAGCCCCAGTCCTTTAGCCAAGGCAAGCTGCACCTCTGCCGGGCTCACGGCCAGCAGCAGCGCAGTGCTCGCAGGAGGCCTCTTGGTCTTTGCTGCACGCAAGGACTCCTCAGAATGGAGGTTGTCCGAGCTGCCAGGGAGCTGACAGAGATGTCCCAGTCATTCTCCAAGGGCTGAAGTGCTGTGAGGGAAAGAAACAGAGCCCAGATAAAACCCCCCATCTGCAGAGAGCCTCTGGATTCCCGACAGACCACGCTCCCCACTCACCACTCAGGATGTCAGCCTGACTGTCTGTGGTCTGCTCCCTCAGGCGCCGTGTGATGAGTCCTGGGCACAGAGCTCCATTAGCCCCTGCTCCCCAGCCTGCTCCCAGCAGCAGGGCCCCCAGTCCTCCCCTCCTCCCCCTCAGCAGGGCTGAACCCAGGAGCCCCCAGAAGCTCAGGGCAGTGGGACTGAGCAAGGCGGCCACCAAGCCCCACTGCGTGGGCAGGGCTGGCAGAGGGAGGCAAGGCCCTGCCCGGGGTGGTCGGGGCTGGGGCAGCCCCAGGACTGCCCCTCGTTGCTGGGGCAGCAGTGGCACAGGGGCCAGGCTGCCCCAGAGGCACTGCAGGGGCTGGCACTCACCGATGAACCTGACGGCCGCCAGGCGCACGTTGGCCTGAGGGTCCTGCAGGTAGGGCAGGCTCTGGTGGATGAAGTCTTCAGCCCTGCTCCTGTTCTTCTGCAGCTGCAGAGAGAACAAGGCATGTCTCTCCAGGGCTGTCACTGGGGCAGTTGGCTGGAGCAGTGCCTCCTGCCAGCACCTCCTGGGACGGAGAGGCCTCCCCTCCTGCTGGCTACAGGGAGGGGACAGGGGCCTGCAGAAGAGCCCCTGGGGCTCTGTTCTTGAGGGCAGCAACAGGGATGCAGCTCCAGGCTCTGCCCAGCTGCAGAGCCCCCAGCCCAGACCTGGGATGGGAGCAGCCCTCCCCCAGTCCGGGCTCCACAGCTTGTCCTTACCAAGCACGCTCCAAGCTCCCACAGCCGCTCTCTCTGCAGCAGGTGCTTGAGCGTCTTCCACCTCAGCAGCTCTGCGGCAGCAAGAAGGGCTTCCCTGGAGGCCTGCAGGACAGCATGAGCTGAGAGATGGCCCGGGGGCCTGGGCAAGGAGACATTCCTGGGGGATCCTGCCTTTAGGAAGCTGGGACATGCCCTAGCCCAAATGTCTGGGAGCCTTTTGGGGACAGCCCTGGGGGACAGGCATGGAGGCTCAAAGGCCTGGCCTTTGACACAGCCTGTGGGGATGCCCCTGCTCAGGCCGTGGTGGTCACAGGCTGCTGCCAAGCCCTGCAGGAGCAGGCAGGGCAGGTGTTGCACAGGGCCGTGCCAGCTTCTCTGCCCCTGCTGGCGCTGGCTCCGCACGGACCTTCCCACGGGCTGTGCTGGGGGAGCGCTGCCTGCTGTCAGCAGGCCCTGCCCCGATGCCCAGGAGCCCTGGGGGTGTCAGCTCAGCCCTCTGTGTGTCAGGGCTCAGCCTTCAAACCTGTACCTTGGCCACGCTGGGGACCTGGTCGCTCATGCGGAAGAGGAGAGGCACCAGTGCCCGCCACACCTCCTTCCTCATCCTCTTCTCATCCCTGCCGACTACCAACTGCAGCAGCTCTGCGAGCATGCGGATTGACAGCTCTCGCAGCTCGCTGCACTCCTGGCAGGAAGCAGGAAAAGGGAGCTTTGCAAACAGCAGCTCCCTGCCCACAGTGCAGAGGGCCGTGATCATGGCTGCAGGGAGGGCAGTGGCTCCAGCCTCACATCCCAGAAGAAGCAGCACTGGGCTGCA
>NW_024105089.1:0-55753 GCF_003945595.2 Pipra filicauda | reverse complement strand
GAATTAGGAGGTGTCCACGATCAGTATCGACTGGGGATTGCTGATATCAATGTTAAAACAGGAAAAAAGTAAACAGGACAGAAAAAAGACCTCTTTTTTAATGGTTTTATTAATATAAGATATTCACTTTGAATGCACTTCTGAGATTTGTCTAATTAACCACAAAAGAATTGAAGACTTACAAGTAAATTATTCCCAGGGGCTTGTCTTATTAAGATGCCGTCACTGAGAAGAGAGTGTGGAGGAATGAGCAGACAAGGAGACCATCCCTGGGGGCTGGGGAAGCAGGAACTCAGAGTCACAGGTTCCTGGTGGCAAATGGACTGGGGGATGTTTCTGGGAGAGCCCCTAAAGGGTGTGCTGGTTTCAGGGGGAGTCCAGTTAAATTTCTTCCCCATGGCCAGTGCAGGGCTGTGTTTTGGCTTTGTGCTCAACACAGGGTTGATAATCAGAGAATCACAGAACAGGATGAGTTGGAAGGGATCCACAAGGATCATCCAGTCCAACCCTTGGCCCTGCACAGGCCCATCCCCAAGGGTCACACCATGAGCCTGAGAGGATCATGCAAACACTTCTTGAGCTCTGCCAGCCTTGGTGTTGTGCCCACTGCCCTGGGGAGCCTGTTCAGTGCCCAAACACCCTCTGGGGGAAGAATCCTTTTCTAAGATCCAACCTAAACCTCCCCTGACACAACTCCAGGCCACTCCCTCAGACCTGTCCCTGGTCCCCCCAGAGCAGAGCTCAGGGCCTGCCCCTCCTCTGCCCCTGCCCAGAAAGTTGGACCTGCAGTGAGGTCTCCCCTCAGTCTCCTCTTCTCCGGCTGAACACACCAAGTGCCCTCAGTGTCCTCACACGCCTTCCCCCCAAGGCCCTTCCCCATCCTCGTTGCCCTCCTTTGGACACTCTCTAATGGCTCAATCTCTCCCTTCCATTGTGCCCCCCCAGACTGCCCCAATGGTGCAGGTGAGGCCGCCCCAGGGCAGAGCAGAGCGGGACAATCCCCTCCCTGACCCGGCCGGCCATGCTGGGCCTGATGCCCCCAGGACAGGCTTGACCCTCCTGGCTGCCAGGGCACTGCTGACTCAGGGCCAACTGGCCACCCACCAGCACCCCCAGGGCCCTTTCCTGGCACTGCTTTCCAGCCTCTCCTTCCCAGTCTGTCCGTCCATGCGGGGTTGCCCCATCCCAGGGCAGAATCCGGCACTTCCCCCTGTTGTTGGGACGGGGTGGGGGCACAGCGGGGCCGCACATGCAGGAGCGGGGAGAGAGGGAGATCTCCCGGGGCAGTTTGTGGCCACAGGGAGAGCTGGGGGAGTCCTTTTGGGTTTGGTCCGGGACCTGGTTTTTGGCCACCTCTTTCCCTTTTCCTGAGGGGAAGTTTTTCTCCCCACGGGACACCTTGCGGAGAACGACTGAGAGAGAGAGACCGACCCATCTCAGAGCGAGGCATTCTGCTTTCAAGACTGCCTGTGGGGAAAAAGGGACTTCTTCTTTGCTGGTTGTGAGCAGCTGTTGAACTGCCAGGACAGTCCTGCCTTCTCTCCCCCCTCCCTGGATTGCCACAGGTTTCTCCCAGCACACCTGGGGAACTGGGACTTTGTTTGTGTTTGTTCTGAAAGTTTTTGATTGCACCATTTGTTGCTTATTTAGATTTTGTTAATAAAAAGTTGTTTCTTTTCCTTTTCCACACTTCCACCTGAAGTTTCCTAGTAAACAAATTATTCTTTATATTATTGTTCAAATAGAGTACCAATGGCCTCTCCAGTTGCGTGTTTGAAAATGGATTCTGTTTCCAGAAGTGCAAGAAGTTCTTAGGTCACCAGGGAGTTTGCTGTAACTGCCTGTCTGTGCTGCCATGGACCCCTGAGGGAGCAGGAAAGCAGCTGAGGGCAGCAGTTCTGGAGCACGGGGTTACTCCTTCCCAGGAGCAGGACCCAATGGTTGCCTTTGTGCAGCATGATTAGGTGTGTCTGTGCCCAACGCTTGAGCCTGCCCAGGACTGGCTGGACGGCAGCAGAGCCTTGTGGTGCCTCAGCCACTCCTCCCAGTCCCATATCATCAGCAAACGTGCTGAGGGTGCTCTCCGTCCCTTCTGCCAGGTCACCGGGCAACCGGTCAAACGAGGCTGGCCCCAGCACTGAGCGCCGCGCTCACAACCCTCTGAGCTCTGCCATTCAGCCAGGTCTCAACCCCCTCAGCGTCCACTCATCTAAGCCACACTTCCTGAGCTGCCTGGGAGGGTGTTCTGGGAGGCAGGGTCAAAAGCCTTACTGAAGTCATGGCAGACAACAGGCACTGCTCTCCCCTCACCTCCCAGCCAGTCACTCCAGCACAGAAGGCTAGGAGATGGCCAAGCATGATTTTCCCTTCCTTTTATTCCACAGGCTTAGAGATGACATGCAGCATGAGCTGTTCTGTCCCCTTTCTGGGGGGGGAGGTGACTGTATTTGACCGGTCATTTCCTGGGTCCATCTTGCCGCCCTTTTTGAAGACTGGCCACTGTGACCCGTGGGGCCAAGGGCAAAAAACCGGACTCTGGGCTGAGGCCCAGTGTCACTGTTTCCTGCCTCGGAACCAGTGGAGGAGCACCTTGGAAGAGACCTCGGTGTTCCGAGCACAGACGCCCTGCTGACATCACCATGGCAGACAGACACGAGCAAGCCCCCGAAGACAGGGAGCCAGGTGAGAGCAAAGTGCCCCTCCCACAGCCTGGCAGAGGGGCTGTCAGGGTGGGCAGCACAGGTGCCATGCCCGGGACCATTGTCTCTCTCTCCTCCAGCATGCCTGCTGTGTCAGCCATCAGAGGCTGACCCGGACATCTGCGGGCAAAAAAGTTTCATATTTGGGCTCTGTGTCCACAAGTTCTGCCTGGTGAGTTGCTCTGCAGGCTCCCTCCACGTTTTGACAGGCAGTCCCTGCCACTCTCTCTTCATCAGTGAGTGTCCTTTTCCTGCAGTTTTTTGTCAGCAACTCTCCTGACATCCCGGTTCAGCGACTAGAAGACTGGAATATTGGCACAAGGGAGATCCCAGATATAGTCTCCCAGGCGGCTCAGCAGGTGAGAGCCTGACAAGAGCAGGAAGATTTGGGCCAGGAAAGGTTTGCTGGAGCTCAGCCCAGACCCCAAGCAAGAAAGCCCAGCCCTTCCAACCAGCTCTGGGACAAGGAGGAGGCCCCGAGGCTGCTGCTGATGGGGCTGCTCTGCTCTTTCCAGAGCTGCTGCATCTGTGGCCAGGGCGGGGCCACCATCCCCTGCTGGGCAAGACACTGTGACCTGAGCTTCCACCTGCCCTGTGCCAAGCAGGGAGGCTGTGTCACCCAGTTCATGCCACCGTACAGGTACCTCCTGTCCCCTCCTCCCCACCACCAGGGAAGGGCCCAGCACTTCTCACCTCACCCACCCCTTTTCCCCCCAGGGCCTTCTGCCCCACACACAGCCCACAGCAGGCAGTGGAGGTGACTCCAGAGCCGGGCACCCAATGCCTCATCTGCTTGGAGCCTGTGGAGGACAGAATGACCTTCAACACCCTGGTGTGCCCAGCCTGCAGAACCGCCTGGTTCCACAGGGACTGCATCCAAGTAGGAGTGGTTCTGTCACCCCGGGGGGCACAGCAGGGGCTCAGCAGCACCAGGGCCTCACTGGCTGCTTGTGTTTCTCCCGCCAGCAGCGTCGGACCCGGAACTCATCCAGAACATTCAGAAGTCACCATGAGAGAAGCCGTGTTAGAGCACCCAGTGCTGGGAGCCCCACTCACCGCTCAGACGGTGAGACAGGGACCCACTACTGACATGTCCCACATCGGACAGAGAGGAGGAGGCCCCCAAAGGAGGGAGCCAGGTAAGAAGCAAAGCACCTGGTAACCCTGGGCCTGGTGCCCCTGGGCCTGGCAGTGGGTGCCCAGGGCGGGTTTGGCAGAGCCGCACTGCTCTGGCCTATCCTGGCTGGGCCTGGGGTGGCCTTGACATTCCTGCTTCCCCTCACAGCCTCCTGAGATGACTCAGAGCTTGCTGGCCCCAGCAAGGCCTGACTGTCAGGACTGGAGCCTTCTGACAGCTCCAGGGAACCTGAGACCATCAGCCCCAACACAGGCAGCCTGGCGCTATCAGGGCTGTCTCCCAGTTCTCCAGCACTGGAGACCGTCAGCCCCAGCCCCAGCGCCCAGCTGCCATCTCCTGGATCTGCAGCACCACAGACCAGCGACCTCCATACCACCCGATAGGCAACATCGGAGCAGTCTCTACAATCTCCCTCACAGGAGACGAGCAGCTCCAGCTCTGACAAGCAAGTAACATCGGGGTCATCCCACAGCAGCTTCCCAGAAACTGAGGACAGCAGCTGCTCCAGCAGTCGGGGGCCTGACCGACGGCAAAACCACTCCCGCCAGCAACGTTGGGCCCAAATTCCACACCTTCGGTCCTGAAGTCCCCAGGACAGGAGCCATGTGCCAGCACCAAGTCCTGGGAGGCGCAGGCCCAGGCAGAGACACTCAAGGACATCCCGCAGGGGAAATCGCTCCCGCCTGCAACGTCGGACCCCAAATCCATCCGGCCGGTGCAGAAGTCCCCATGACAGGAACTGCACGCCAGCACCGAGTGCTGGGAGGCGAAACCAAAGGGAAACAGCAGCCAGGACTTCCCAAAGACAACACCACTCCCGCCAGCAGCGTCGGACCCGGAACTCATCCAGAACATTCAGAAGTCACCGTGACAGGAGCTGTGTTAGAGCACCCAGTGCTGGGAGCTCCACTCACCGGTGGGACGGTGAGACAGGGACCCACCACTGACGTGTCCCACGTCAGACAGAGAGGAGGAGGCCCCCAAAGGGAGGGAGCCAGGTGAGAGCAAAGTGCCCCTCCCGCAGCCTGGCAGAGGGGCTGTCAGGGTGGGCAGCACAGGTGCCATGCCCGGGGCCACTGTCTCTCTCTCCTCCAGCATGCCTGCTGTGTCAGCGATCAGAGGCTGACCCGGACATCTTGTGCAGAAAAACTCCAGATAAATGGGCTCTGGGCCCACGAGTTCTGCCGGGGGAGTTACTCCATTTTTTGACAGGCAGTCCCTGCCACTCTCTCCTGATAAGTGTCCTGCAGGTTACTCGGCTGGTGAAGGTCACCATGGACAGCTCACCTTATTTCAAGTTGGTCGGCCCCAATGGTGTGTGCCATCAGATCCCACCGGGCTCAGTTTGCACTATAAACATCCTTTTCACCCCTGAGGGGAGCAAGGTGAGTTGGAGGAACGTTCTCTCTAAAGCCAGGGCGTTTGTTGCACGCTGGTTATAGCCCAGCCCGTGCTGTGAGGTCGGCTCTGGGCTGGGGGCAGGCAGCCTGGAGCTGGTCACACCTTGGCACGGCGTGGTGCTGCCAGGCCCTGCAGCTGGGCCTAGAGGGCCTGTTCTTGAACGTTCACGGGGGAAGAGGCAGATGGAACAGCAGGGAAGTGACAGGGAGGGGTGTTGAGGTTTAGCCATCTCTAGGTTCAGTGGAAGGGATTTAAATATGGAAAATACTAGAGGAACAAAAAGATGATCCAGAGAGCTTTATTCTTTCCCATTGGAATGGAGCAAAAATGATGCTTTTTCACATGCTCTGTTCTCCAGCCTTTATTAGTATGAATTAGTGGTCGTAAAACTAACATATGGCCTCAGGGGGTGCTTGTGCTTTTGAGTGCTTTAGGGTGTTAGGAACAAGTAGGTGTTCCTGCAGAGTTTGCAGGGCAGTCACAGCTCGCAGTAAGAAGCGACAAAGTTGTTCAGGTCTCAGCTCTGGAGAGGGGCAGTTTGCCCAGAGACAGGGGGACCAACCAGCAGCACGGGAGGATCATGTGGCCCTGTCCTCCCTTTTGAAGTGCTGTGGCCTCCACCTTGAACAATGTCAGTGACCTCCAGAGCCACTGTGGCAATGGATTTGCCATATGCAGGATGGAAGAAGTCCTGTCAGAGATGGACTAGTGAGGAAAAAGAAGAAAACAGTTCAAATGTTATAGAAACAGAAGTTTTTAATGCTACTGCTGAGGATCTCTGGGGAAGGAATCATGCAAGGCTGCAGGACAACCCCGCTGGCGCCGCCGTCCTGCCGGGGCCGGAGTTGGGGGGATGTCCCTGGCCTTCCCTGTGGGCCGGAGGCAAATCCCCTGCCTGTCCTTCTTCCCTCCTGCCCCAGGCCCTGAGCTGAGGACGGAGAGCCCGGAGGACAAATCCCCCCGGCAGAGCCTGGTGGGAGAGGCCGTTTTGAAGGGCTCCCCGGCGCAGGAAGGCAGCGGGGAGGAAAAGGGCCAGAGATCCTCTTGCAGGAGGGGCTCCAAAGCCAGCCCAGGGTGCTCTGAGGAGGAAAGACCCAGCCTGTGTGGGGAAGGTGGCCGGAGCTTGAGGCAGAACTCTGACCTGGTGGAACCTGAGCAGCCTCCCAGCAGGGAGAAGCCCGTCCGGTGCTTGGAGTGCGGAAAGAACTTCAGGAAGAGCACCCACCTGCTCCAACACCAGCACATCCACACTGGGGAACGGCCCTACCCATGTGGGGAATGTGAAAAGAGCTTCAGGCAGATCTCCAGCCTGATCCGACACCAGCGCATCCACAGCGGGGAACAGCCTTACACCCACAGTGGGGAACACCCACATTGGGGAACAGCCTTACACGTGTGGGGAATGCAGGAAAAGCTTCAGGCAGAAGTCCCACCTCTGCAGAGACCAGCTCATCCATACCGGGGAACGTCCCTACCAATGTGGAGAATGTGGGAAGAGGTTTCACAGCAGCTCCAATCTCCTCCGGCATGAGAGGATTCACATGGATGAGAGGCCCTTCCGCTGCACCGACTGCGGGAAGGGCTTCCAACAGAACTCTGCCCTCGTCAAGCAACGTCGCATCCACACTGTGGAGAGGCCCTGCAAGTGTGGGGAGTGTGGAAAGAGCTTTACCCACAGCTCTAACTTGACGAGACACCAACGGACCCACCAACGGACCCACCAGTAAGAGAAGCCCTACCAGTTTTCTTAAAAAACCACATTTCTTAAATTGAGAAATAAGAGAGCCCGGAGGACAAATCCCCCCTTGAGAGCCTGGTGGGAGAGGCCGTTTTGAAGGGCTCCCCGGCGCAGGAAGGCAGCGGGGAGGAAAAGGGCCGGAGATCCCCCCGCAGGAGGGGCTCCAAAGCCAGTCCCCTTTCCCAGGGGCAACTTCTTCCAACAGAACCTTTCTGGAGGTGTGTGGAGATTCCTGCCATGGCTGGGGACCCCCCAAGGTCACTCCTGGAGGTTGAGAGCAGAGATCTCCCCACCAGCGTTGGTCTGGGGGAGTTCCATCCACCTCTAATTAAGAATTATTGCTTTTGTTTCAGCTTTAGTAGAATTGCATCAATAATTACTTTAGTGTAGAGCACTGTCCTATCTTCTCCTGTACTCCTGGTAGTTTTAGTGTTTCTATTGTGCAGTAAGTAATTCTGATGAAAATCTTTTGTCTGATCATTTGTAACCCTAAATAATTCATTTCTATCAAGAGATCTGATTTGCCATCATTAAAACCTGGGGGACTAAAGTGGTTCAGTCACACCTCTGTAATTCCTCTACACTGAAAGTGTTGGCATGATCCAAGGCTGAGATTGGATCCAGCAGCCCCCAGCACCCCACAGGAAGTTGGGAGCTCAGGGGAGCCACCCCCCTTTCCCAGTCCCCCTGTGCCCCAAGACCCCCATGGGACCGTCAGACCCACCAGACCACCTTCCCTTTTCCTCCCTTCTCCCTGTTCCTTCCACTTTTTCATGGTCCCCTCGATCCCCAGCCCAACCAGGATCACTCTGAGGTCTCAACCCCTACTTTTTTCCCCGCTCTCCCACCCCTTCCACATCATCCCCCACTCCCCAGCCCCCTCATGATCAGTTTGGGGGTCCCACCCTCCCCTTTCCCCACTCTTCTGACCTTTCCCACCCATTTCCCATCACCTCCCAAACCTCAGTGCCCCTCCCTCTCCACTTTTGGGGGGTCCCACTCCCCTCCCAGTCAGTTTGGGGTCCCACCTCCCCTTTATCCCCTCTGACCCCCCTTTTCCCACCAACTGCCCCCTTCCCACCCCCCACTCACCCGAGAGCTCCTCGCCCGCAGCCGGGGGGGCTCCCAGCACCACCAGTGCCCAGAGAAGTCCCCCCAGAAAAGGGGTTGGGGGGGGTCCTGGGTGGGCTCTGAGTGTGTTTGGAGGTCCTTGGGGAGCTGTGGGGAGGTTTTGGGGAAGTTCCCAGCACGTTTTGGGGTGAGCTGGGTGCTTTATTGAGGGGCAGGTGCCCTCCCAAAGCCCCCCCAGAACGGGCTGACACAGGGGGGACACAGGGGGGTCCCCATTCCCGATCCATCCCGGCGTCGGTTCTGCCCCCCCCAAACTCGGCTCCACCTCACAGAGACCCTCCAAGCCCCTCCCCCACTGCCCCCAATAACCAGGACTGGGGAGAACTGGGAAGCTTTACTGGGATCACTGGAAGCAGCCAGGTGGAGGTAGAGTGACAGCAGGGGAGGGGGGGACACACGACCCCCCAAAATCCTCACGGCGATGGGGGGGGTCCAGGCTGGGCCCGAGGCTCTGGGGAGGGGCTGCGGCCGCCGCCGGCTCAGGAGCTCTGTGGGGAGAGAAAAGGGGGGGACACCGGGGTGGGGGGACGGGGGGACACCGGGATACACTGAGACCCAGACTGGATCCAGCAGGATCATATGTACTGGGATCATACTGGGATCAGACTAGGATCATACTGGCAGCAAGTGGTTCTACGCTTGGGGCAACTGGGAGCTACTGAGATCCCACTGGGAGCAATGGGGAGCAACTGGGACCATGCTGGGCACAACTGGGATCCTATTGGGAGCAACTGGGCCCACAGTGAAGGCGGCTGGGGTCATACTGGGAGTGACTGGGAGCGTTCTGAGGGCAGCTGGGACCATGATGGCGCAACTGGGGTATACTGGGAACAAGCAGGATCACGCTGGAGGTGACTGAATAATTGGTGTTTGAAAACATATATATGTAGGGTTTATTTTAGAACAATGTTGTTTCAAAGGTAAACAGGTATGTTGCCATTTTGGGTGTTATCATCTCTATCTCTCATCTACAGCAATATGGCATAAAGAGAACCTTTAGGGAAAATGCATAAGGGAAAGGCAGGATAAGGGTGAGCAAGAGAAAGCAGAGACGAGAGTGGAAAGCTGTCTATAGTCACTGCCCACGGGGTCCAGAGATGGAACTTGGCAGTTGCAGCTCCAATGTCTGTCAGTTGAAGTGGTGGCCTTGATCCATTGGGGTTGGGGGAGGGAAGCCCCCACACTCCAAGAAGTTATGAGTTATTATATCCATGGATGGTGTCCCGGGCCGTGCCACGAACCCCCAACATCTCCTGGGCCTGTGCAGAGTTCCCGTGAGGGGCCTGGGAAAAGGGTTTTTCCTGCCTTTCAAGATTGGTCGAGGGGGGAATGGGCTTTGATGGGCCATCAGAGGTCTAATGCAAAAGTCCTGCAGCTCCTCTTTGAGTGACACTTCTTCCTCACATCCAGTTTGAACCTTCCAAGCTGCATTTTACAAGTTTCATTCCAGCACCAAGAAAAGCTCCATCCTGTCACATCTCCTCTAGACCCTCTCCAGTTCTTCCTCATTCCTCTAGAATAGGGAACCTCACAGACAGACAGACCAGTCCAGATGTGCTGAGTCCAAGGGGTGACAGCTCCCTTGTCTGGGTGCCCACACTCCCCCCAAGGCAGCCCCATGTGCAGTTGGCCTTAAATCAAGGGGCCGTTCTGATTCTTTGTAATGTCACGGAATCAAGTGGCACCGTGACACTGCAGGGCCTCATGGACCAAAGGAATGCAGGGACACTGTGGAATCTCATGGAACCAAGGGGCCATAGTGACTCTGAAGAGTCTCATGGCACCCCCTGTGCCTCCCCAGAACTCCATGGAATCAAGCAGAGCCGCTGCCTCCCCCCCGCCGCCGCAGGGACCGGTGTCGCCGGCTCTGCCCCGCTTGGACACCTCTGGAGTCAGCGTCTTCTTGGGCAGCACCACTGATCTCAGACCAGAGATTTGCCCAGCTTTGGCTTTGCCCCCTCTTTCCTTGGTTTGTTTTTTGTTCTTTGTTCATTCAGGGGGAAAAGGGGGAAGGCAGGCACGTGTTGATCCCTGTTTTGATCTGTTTACAAAAGGGAGTTGGGGCAGGGGGGCAGAGAGGAAGCAATTTCTCTCTCTGCTGTTCTTTGAACTGTTCTGTTGGTATTGCTGGTTTTGCTGCTCTATTTCTCATCAGTGAACTGCCACGGCCCGCGGGGGAAAGGAAAATGGGACCGGGCACTGCAAATCAGGGTCTTGACACAGCTGAGGTCTCGTGAAGCAATGCCAACTTTATTAGGACAAGCAGGGACTTACAGAGGGTTGGAAGAGGGGCTGGACTCAGGATAGGGGAGGAGTAAAGGATTGACAACTCAGGGGCTCTTGGGATAGGGCAACAGGGTAGAGATGGGCGGAGTCTGGGTGTCACTAGGAGAATGGGCCAATAGGAGCTACCTCTGCACTGCACCAAACAGCAGCCAATAGCAGGCAGAGGAGCGGGAAAACAGGGCAGAACAACAGGTTTGGGCGGGAAAACTGTGAGGGAAGAAGGAGACAATATGGAGGATACGATTTTTAAAACAACAAGCTGGGGTACATACAACACTAGAACAGTACAACAATAAACTGGGGAAAACTGGGGAAAAACTGTCAGTCCAATGGTAGTCACATCCGGTAAATAAACGTCTTTTCCAGTGTATTAGTGTCCATTCCGGTGTAGATTAGTCATCTCAGGGGTTATAGATCTGTCTCCAAGCCTGGTATTTCTGCCAGTCGTTTTCTTCTTCCCCAACAGTAAACTGTTATTTTTTTCACTTATACCTCTTTGTATTTTGTCTCCTTGTACTGGTGGCGAATTAAAGGGGAGTGAGTTAATTTGATTGGAGTTCCCACCTCAATAAATGTCTTTAAACCAGGACACATTGCTCAAGGGCTCTCTGAAATTTGGCATCATTCACAAAGGACTTGAAAACCCATTTTGTCCCATTGTACAGAGAGATAATAAAGATGTTCTCTAGTGGTGTTCAAGAGATGGTCACTGAGGGATTTCACCAGGAAGTTGCTGCCAAGAGGACTTTGTACCATGGATTTTATTTGACACTCTTCATTCAATCAACTTCCCACCCACCACATCTTCCACTTCTTCAGTCCAGCTCTCACCAGTCTGGCCATAAGGAGACCACAGGAAACCATGTCAAGGGCCTTGATAAAGTCTGGGCACAAAACATCCCCTTCTATTCCCTCCCACAGGGGTTCTGCAATCCCTGCCTTGTCCTTCCCATGCCTGGCAATGGCTGCAGGAGGACTTGCCCTCTCCCCTTCCCTGCTGAGCCTGAGCAGTGTGGAACTCTGCCAACCCTCCTTGCTGCCCTGTTTGCAGACTGCTTCCAGGTCTGCCTTTGCCAAGGCCCCAGGAAGCTCTGGGATGGCTCTGGCCTTTCCAAGGGTTTGGGAGAGGTCTCCCAGTGACACTGCCCAGCCTGCTCAATAGCCCTGACACCAAAACCTTTTCCATAGCCCACACTTGCAGAGGAGTGCCCAGGACACAACACAGGTTGTCCTGCTGGTTCTGGAAAATGAGAATTGATTTCTTCCTCGAGCCCAACCCCTCCAACTGGATTTGAGTGCAGCTGAAAGGTTTGCTCAGCATTTTGCCCGGTGCCTCCCTGCCCTGAAGGTTTGTGGCCATCAGGCTGGAGCTGAGGGGGTTGGGCAGGGGCCTGAGGAGGGGGGAGAACAAGGGCTGTGTCCAACTGTGCCAGGAGGGCTGTGCTGGGCAAGGATGAGGAGGCTGCAGAAAACAGTGGCACTGGGGAGGGGAGAGGAGCAGCTGGAGAGACCTTGTGCCTGCCCACACTGGGCAGGAGCTGCCCCAGGATGGCAGCTCTGAAGCACTCCCAGGATGTCCCTGGGAACAGGAGGGGAAGACTGGATCTGAAAATGGAACCTGGAAAGCAGAGAGCAGAAATGTCATGGTGACACTGCAGGAGAGTTGTAGCCCTGGAGCAAGGTCCCAGAAGAAGTGACCCAGTGCATGCAGTGGCCTCAGAAGATCCCACAGCATCCTGGAGATGCTGGAAGGGAGCCCAGCTTTGCTTCACAAGTTCCCAGGGCCTGTCCCTGCCTGTGCTCCAAGGGCTTCCACCCCCCAGGACTGTGCTCAGAGAGCACTCAGGCCTTACAGCCAGAAAGGGGCTCAGGAGGACAGTGTGGGAGTGGCAAGAGAGCAGCTCTGCAAAGACCAAGCCCTGCTGCTCCCTGGCAGTGCTGCTGGGCTGGGATTATTGTCCCCTTCCCGTTTGCAAATACACCCTGTCCTGCAGTGTGCTGTCCTTTGGGAACATCTGAGAAGAAGTTTCTTGGATAAAGAAGACACTGCAGGGTCCTTTATTTTGTTTGAATACTCTGTGAGCACAATTCACCATTTATACATCTCTGGGTCCAATTCAATGGGTAGACACTAAATTAGAAGGCAGATGCAAAATAATATTTCATTGCACAGAAACTTATTGCAAGAAGAACCCGATGATCGCCACGAAAAACCTGAGCAGGAAGGCTGGGCCATGAAGGAGTCCCCTTCTGAATGCTATGCACGAGAAAACAGGCACTTTATTGCTCCTGAAAAGCATCCAGTCATCATTTTCCTCAGGGTGTTCTTGAGCTCTTTGTTCCTCAGACTGTAGATGAAGGGGTTCAGTGCTGGAGGCACCACCGAGTACAGAACTGATAGTGCCAGATCCAGGGGTGGGGAGGAGATGGAGGGGGGCTTCAGGTAGGCAAATTGGCCAGTGCTGACAAAGAGGGAGACCACGGCCAGGTGAGGGAGGCAGGTGGAAAAGGCTTTGTGATGTCCCTGCTGAGAGGGGATCCTCAGCACAGCCCTGAAGATCTGCACATAAGAGAAAATAATGAAAACAAACCCACCAAAACAAAAACAAGCACTAACCCCAATAAGGCCCAGTTCCCTGATGTAGGAGTGTGAGCAGGAGAGCTTGAGGATGTGTGAGATTTCACAGAAGAACTGGCCCAGGGCATTGCCCTGGCCCAGGGGCAGGGAAAATGTATTGGCTGTGTGCAGCAGAGAATAGAGAAAGCCAGTGGCCCAGGCAGCTGCTGCCATGTGGGCACAAGCTCTGCTGCCCAGGAGGGTCCCGTAGTGCAGGGGTTTGCAGATGGGAACAGAGCGGTCGTAGCACAGGATGGTGAGGAGGGAAAACTCTGCTGAGATGAAAAAGGTAAAGAGAAACAGCTCTGCAGCACATCCCATGTAGGAGATGGTTGTGGTTCCCAGAGGGAATTGTGCATGGCTTTGGGGACAGTGGTGCAGGTGCAGCCCAGGTCTGTGAGGGAGAGGTGGAGCAGGAAGAAGCCCATGGGGGTGTGCAGGGGGTGGTCGCAGCTACGGCGCTGAGGATGAGGCCGTTGGCCAGGAGGGCAGCCAGGGAGATGGCCAGGAAGAGCCAGAAGTGCAGGAGCTGCAGCTCCCGCCTGTCTGCCAATGCCAGGAGGGGGAACTGGGTGAGGGAACTGCTCTTGGGCATTTGCTGCTTCCCAGCACAGGGACACTGCTCAGAAACATGAAATGACAGGGAGAAATTAAGACAGCCCCCTCTCAGCAAAGCCAGTGCAGTTTTCAGGGAAATCCCCTCCAAGTCAAGGCATTTCTTTTCTCTGGTTTGTGCTCTCTGAGGGTACTGTGAGGAGCAGGAGCTCTGCCCATGTGCTGCCAAGGACTCAGCTTTGCTCTGCTGCAGTGCAGACACGGAGCTGGTTTGGGACAGCTCTCATCATCACAGGGGATGTCACGTGGAACCCAGCTTTGATGGAAAAATTCAATTCCTGTACTGTTGTCTTGGAGCAATTTGGGCTGCAAAAGAGAGGCACAGTGTATCCTTAAAATAATTTTGACTGAGTTTTTTGGTTACAATCCTAACACCTGGGGATATTTTTAGGGACAAATTTTTCCAATTACAAATCTGAAGAGTGTTGAGACAGGACAGGCAGAAGGGCTGAGCTCTCAGTTGCTTAATGCAGAGCCAGGAGAGCTGCAGTGCCTCTCAGCCTGTTTCCCATCTGCCCTGCACTTTCCCTCGGGCTGCCTTGAAGAGGACTTAACACACAGATTCTCCCCAGTCCGGCTGAGAGCTGCCCCTGGCAGGCAGCAGAGTCCCTGCCCAGCACAGCACCCTGGGCTGCAGGACCCTGCTCTGCCCCACAGCCCTGGGCACCCCTGGCTGCACCCCCGGCTTCACAGCTCTGCCAAAGTGCCCCAAAACAGCCCCTGCTCACCCATCCCATCAGCTGGGGCTGGGCCAGCTTTAGGAGATGCCTCCAGGAGCTGCCCCTGCACTGCCCTGCAGCCACACACTCACCGTGTGCAGCCCTGCCAAGATTCCTCCTGCAGGGAGCTCTCAGCCCTCCTGCCAGTGCTGAGCCCCTTGAAGCTCTGTCTGTGCCCTGCTGGTGTCCCTGAGCTGCCCTGGCAGTGCCCTCAGCCCTGCTGGGCTGTGCAGAGGAGCTGCTCACCAGCAGAGCTGTCTCTTTGAAACTCTTCTTGCTTGCCAGGAGCTCCCTGTGTGCCAGGAGCCCGGCCCAGCTCAGCAGCACAGCAACAGCCCCAGGCATTTCATGACCCTCAGGGGGTTTGATGTTGTTTGCATGAGACTCAGGCCCTGAGAGGAAGTTCAAACAACTTTTCAACAAGTCAAAATGAGTTTGAAATACTGACGTTTCTTGTAGTGTTAATGGGTCCCACTGAGGGACACGACTGTGAAAGTGTCCCCAGACTCCAATTGGAACAGAAAATTCCAGTGATGACAAGGATGGACAAGCAATGGAAAGGTGGCTCTGATGATAAGGAAACCTGGATGTGTTTTATTAGTCCAAAGGACCAAGCCCTGACCCCCAGCCCCTGGGAGGGGACATCCTGTCCCTGCCTCATTCCTCAGGGCTCTTCCTGGGGCACTGGGATGTGGGATGGGCAATGCCAAGGGCAGGCCCATGGGGTGGCACCTGCCAGGCTGCTGAGCAGGGACAAGGAGGCCCTGAGGCCCCAGGGCTGCAAGGGGCACTCCCCTCCTCCTGGCCTGAGGGGCACAGACAGCAGCCATGGCCAAAGGCCTGCAGAAGGTGGCTCTGTCAGGGCCTTTCAGCTTCTCCCCCTCCCTGTCTCCTCTCCAGCCCAGGCTGTCCTACGGTGTCCATGCCCTGCCCCTTTCCCTGCAGGCTGTCGTCATCCCCCTGGCTGCCCCACCTGGCTGGCACCTTCCTGCACTGACATCTCTGCGTCCTCCCTGGCTCTTCCTGCACACACAGAGCCTTGGGCTCATCCACACTCCTCCTGGGGGATGTGCTGCAGCGTTTCCCATGGAGTGAAATTCCTTTTTTCTCAAGTCCACTCGGGACCTCCCCAGCTACACTTGGCATTAATTCTTTCTTTCTCATGCTCTTTTCTGCTGTGACAAAAAAATCCACCATCTCTAAATCCTCCCTTCAAGCCCTCTCAGGACTGTCCTGTACTGTCCTCAGTCTCCACACCGGTGAGGCCACAGCTCCTTAGCCCCTCTCCAGTGCTCATGTGCTTGAGACCTTTCCAGCCCATCTCGGGAGATCTCTGGGCACTCACAGATGTTTTTGCAGATGAAAACGTCATGCTCATAGTGTGAGGAAATCACAGTTACCATGGCAGCCATCATAAATTCCCATTGCTACCGTCAGTTACCATGGCAAACATCATACATTCCCCTTTCTAAGGTCAGTTACCACAGCAACCATCATAATTCACACTGGTACAGTCGGTTACCATGGAAACCATTATTCAGTTGTGTTGCTCCTTTCAGTTACCATGGCAACCATCACACATTCCCATTCCTATGCTCAGTTACCATGCGAAACAGCATACATTCCCGTTGCTATGGTTGGTTACCATGGCAACCATCAGACATTGCCATTGCTATGGTCGGTTACCATGGCAACCATTACACATTCCCATTGCTGTGGTCGTTACCATGGTAACTACCAGACATTGCCATTACTGTGGTCAGTTACCATGGCAACCAGAATACATTCTCATTGCCACGGTCAGTTACCATGGCAAAAAGCATACATTTCCATTGCTACGGTCAGTTACCATGGTAACCATCATACATTCCTGTTTCTACGGTCAGATACCACGGCAACCATCATACTTCCCACTGGTACAGCTGGTTACCATGGCAACCACCATATATTTCCATTGCTATCGTCATTTACCATGGAAACCATCATACATTCTTATTGCTATGGTTGGTTACCATGGCAAC
This sequence comes from Pipra filicauda, assembly GCF_003945595.2. Lineage (NCBI taxonomy): Eukaryota > Metazoa > Chordata > Aves > Passeriformes > Pipridae > Pipra > Pipra filicauda. The sequence continues at coordinate 39,388 of NW_024105089.1, read as the reverse complement.
CATAATACATTCCCAATGCCATCATCAGTTACCATGGCAACCAGCATACAGTCACGTTGCTATGGTCGGTTACCATGGCAACCGTCTTACGGTCCTGTTTCTACAGTCAGTTACCATTGCAACAACCATACATTCTCGTGGCTACGGTCAGTTACCATGGCAACCATCATACATTCCCATTGCTATGGTCAGTTACCATGGCAGCCATCATACATTCCTGTTGCTACGGTCAGTTCCCATGGCAACCATCATACAGTTGTGTTGCAACGGTCGGTTACCGTGGCAACAAGCATACCTCCCACTGGTACACTCGGTTACTATGGCAACCACCATACATTCCGGTTTCTACGGCCAGTTACTACGGCAACCAGCATAGATTCAAATTGCTACAGCTAGCTACCATGGCAACCATCCCACTGCTATGGTCGGTTACCATGGCAATCACCATACCTCCCACTGGTGCAGTCGGTTACCATGTCAAGCACCACACATTCCCGTTTCTACAGTCAGTTACCATGGCAACCATCATACATTCCCATTGCTATGGGAGGTTACCATGGCAACCACCACACATTCCCATTGCAACGGTCAGTTACCATGGCAACCATCACACATTCCCATTGCAATGGTCAGTTACCATAGCAACCATCATACATTCCTATCGCTACAGTCGGTTACTATGGAAACCATCATACATTCTTATTGCTCTGGTCGCTTACCATGGCAACCACCATACATTCTAATTGCCACGGCTGGTTACCATGGCAACCACCAACACACACTCCCATTGCTACAGTCGGTTACTATAGCAACCATCATACATTCCCATTGCGATGGTCAGTTACCATGGCAACCATCATACAGTCGCGTTGCTACAGTCACTTACCATGGCAACCATCGTACATTCCCATCACTACAGTCACTTACTATGGGAACCTCTTGGTTCCCCTTGGACAGAAGCAGATGCAGATGAGCCTCCCTGTTGTCCACCAGCCTGGCAGCTGTGCTCTAAAGGCCTGTGGCCCAAGGGCTGTCTTCACCAAGACCCTGCACCAACCTCTGGGACTCTTTCCATCCCCTCGTGCTGCCTTTCCAGTGAATTCCAGGGTTATCAAAGCCAACTGGAATGGGCTCTTTGTCTCACTCCACAATGTCACCCAAACCACTCTCTCCTCTCACCCTCACCCACAAAAGTTCACCCAGTTTGTTCATCCCCTAGAGCAGCTCCACAGGTCCCAGAAGCTCCTTCCTGCTAAGGACACCTCTCTCCTGCTCCTTCTCTCCTGTGTCTCCTTGACCTTCTCTCCCAACCCATCACAGCCCTGCAACCTGGGAGCTGTCTCAGCAGGCCTGGGCTGTTATTGCCTGCAAGTGGAATGAAGAGAGACTTGGGGCTGCAGCTCCTCCTGCCTGTGCCCCACACGCAGGGCATTGGGGCCTGTCTGGCTGCAGCCCCTCAGCGGGGGCACCGGGGTAAGAACAGACTTGCAGAGGGGAAAGCTGCTCTGAAAGCCCCGAGAGCTGGGGTGGGCAGAGGCTTTGCTGACAATGGCCTTGGGGGTGGACGTGCTGGGACTCAGGCCCAGGGGGAAAATCCCAGGCCTGATCCCTGAGGAGATCAGCACATGCTGCTGAAATGCTGGGGGAGAGAAGAGCCAGCAGAGGGAGGGAACAAGTGTGGACAGCCTGGGCTGATGGGATTTGGACTCGTGCCTGGCCCGGCCTTGGCTGGGCAGAGAAGGGACAGCCTTTGTGTCCCTGCAGGGCTGGGATTCACTCCCTGCCCCAAAGGCCCCCAATGTGTCTGAGAAGCCCTGGGTGGTGCCTGTCCCACAACTGCTGGGAATGGGGACGGGGTCCCTGCACAGGCCCTGTGCTGTCCAGGGCAGCTGCTGCACTTGTGCTACAGAGCCCTGGCACCTCCCCTGGCACTACAGGCCCCTCTTTGGCTGTTCAATCCAGGCAAAGCCCTGTCCTGCCAGGCTGCCCAGCCCAGCCCTGTGTCTCTCTGGCCCTGGGGACAGCAGGGTTTGCTCTCCTTGGGGCACTTCAGTCCCTCTGCCATTGCCATCTGCCCCCACCCCAGCAGGCTCTGGAGCAAAGCACGGCTGGTCCAGCCCAGCTCTGCTCTGACAGAAAGAATCTGCAGTCAGGGACAGGAAGAGGACAAAGTCTTGTTCAACCAGCCTGAAGAATAATGGGCTGATATGGTTTGAAGCTGGCTCCCTGCCAAGTCTCCAAACCTTACCACAAGAAGTCCCCCCCCAAACCTCAGGGAGAAGAGGGAGGGAAAAAAAACTACAAAAGCCCGAAATGAGAGAGAGAGACAGGTAAAGTGATATGTATAAATATATTTACACTTTTGTTACAGTTGAAATATATACAATTTCACAAGGGAAAGGGAAGGGGGAAGGGAAAAGGAACAAAACCAAAATAAAATATATATATATCCTGATTAGTGACCCAATATCTAACAACTAAAAGAGTTAGCAAAGAAATAGCTCACTACTCTCCTTGGGACAACCGAGGGTCGCTCTGGACCGATCGCCGGCAGCCTCTGTCTCCCAAGGTCGGCAAGGCCTAACCAGGCCTCGCTCCCCAACACGCAGACTCAACAGCAGGGAACCTGCACCTCCAAGCCGCCGGAAGGAAAAAGAGCAAAGGCCTCTCCTCCTTTCTTCTTATAGTCCAGCTTACGTAAAAATTGTAGGGAATACTGGGTAAATCTGGACCCTTCCTTGGTTACAAACTGGTCACCAAGGAAGGCCTAGGCCAAACTACCACGTGGGCTCAATGACCTCCTGTTTTCCTGGGCACTTGAATGACCCTGTGGATCAGCTTTGGTAGCAGGGAGGAGGCTGCAGGTTTCCCATAGGGAAGAGGACATCAAGAGTTGACTCTGTGTCAGAGAGAGCCAGTTTCAGGTGGCTCCAAAATGGACCAGCCAGTGTCCAAAGCTGAGACAATAAACAATTCCAGAGGCACCTCTGTGATAACCCTTTGGAGAAAGGATAAAATCCAGGGTGCTGGAACCCAGAGAAGAGTGAGAGAAATGTGGGAGAAACAACCCTGCAGGCACCAAGGGCAGTGGAGAAGGAGGAGGAGGGAGAGAGAGCCTTGGTGGGCACCTGGCAGCCAAAAGCCAAGCCCTCAGCCCTGAGAGCCACAGCTGAGCCCAGCACAAAAGCTCCTTTAGGTCTGGAGATTCTTTGCAGCAGCTTTTTAGCAGAGCTGCCAGATGGGCCATCAAAGGGGATGCTCAGCTGGGTCTGAAACCTGGGTGATCCTTGTCAGCCTTGGCTCCAGCAGAATGATGGAAGAGTATTGGTAGGAAGGGACCTTTGAAGTTCTTCTATTCCATCTCCCTTGTAATGAGCAACGACATGTTCATTCACATCAGGTTGCCCAGAACCCTGTCCAACCTGACCCTGAATTTTTCCAGGGATGAGGCATCACCGCTCTGGGCAACCTGTGCCAGTGTTTCACCACTGCTAGTGTAAAAAATTCTTGGTTATATCTACTTGAAACCTGACTTTTATTGGTTTAAAACTATTTTCCTTTCACAGCCATATCTCATCATCAGGGCTAGGCTTCGCGAACGAAGATTTGGGAAGGCTCTATCCACATCTGTTACAGACAGCCATATCTAGGCCCTACAAAAAGTTTGTCCCCATCTTTCCTATAAACCTGTGTGCTGGTGCATCCTCCCCCCTTTGTCCTCAGGCCTGGTCGATGATCTCAGGAGCTCCTGACAAGCCTTGACCCAACCAGCTGAGCAATGAAGAGCCCCTGGACTGGACCAGGGGTGTGGGGAAGTGTCCCTGGACTGCACCAGAGTTGTGGGGAAGTGTCCCTGGACTGGACCAGGGGTGTGGGGAAGTGTCCCTGGACTGCACCAGAGTTGTGGGGAAGTGCCCCTGGACTGGACCAGGGGTGTGGGGAAGTGTCCCTGGACTGGACCAGGTGCTTCTGGATGATAAAGGTGAGAACAATCAGGAGTGGAACAGCTGGGGAACACAGGATAATCAGTCATCCCATGAAAGCCTTGGAACATTCCCTGCCTGAATCGCAGCTCAAATGGAACAGTTTGGATACAATTCCCATATAGTTTGGAAACCCAGCCATTCCTGACACCAGGATGGAAATTCAGCAGATCACTAAAGCCAGTCCCCTTGTGAGCCCACACCCAGCGGGGCTGAGGGAGGCCCTGGCAGCTCCCCAGCACCTCCCTCTCAGTGGGACACCTCTGGCAGCCTCTCCCAGCTCGGGAACCCTCCAGTTTGCAACACTCCAAAGAGCGGCGCTGATGCCCAGGACAATTCTGATCCCCCTCCACAAACACTCCTCCAGCTGGGACTCTTGTCTGTTGGCAAACACAAAGGGATTGGTGGGAATGTTTCCCTGACAACAAGGAGAATTTAGGAGAGGGACCTTTCCACACCCAGCTCTTGATGTGTCCACACAGCTCTGCCTGGGTGTGGGTGTGAATTGACTGTGGGGTGAATGTTGTTATTCTGAATCTATAATTCAATCACTGTTAAAATTGTAGCAAATGCTATTGGACCACTTGATAACTGTTCAATTGGTCAATTATTAAGTTCTACTAGTGTCTTTTGCCCCCTTGTCTTTGGATCCAACTCCTTCCTGCCCTGACCCTCTTGCATCCCAAGGCTCTGTGTAAATCATTCTCTTTCATCAAAAAATATATTATTTTCATGACATCCACTTTAAAATCTTCCTCCTTAGCTACACTACAAAAGAACTCCAATTAGCTGTAGAAGTCTTGATGACTTGAAGACAATTAAAGGAAGGGAAATAATTTGTTTTTCAGTGTTTTAATGGCCCCACAGTGTGTTTGGAGCTGCATCAGCTGTCAGTCCAAGATGGGCCATGTCAGAACTGGTGAGGTTGGGGGGTGAGGAGCGAGGTTGATCATCCAGGGTGTCATGGTTTGAGATAGCCCCAACATCCAATTCCCTAGCTCCATTCCCCCTCCCACATCTCAACCTAATGTGAGATGGGTTTTTCCAGACAAAACACACCAGACTCAAAGTGGGGAAAAGGGAATATATTACAATGACTGTACAAATAAATATAACATCACATTATACACATGATCACAAACTATCTCTACCATGACATATAGTATTTACAATGGATCAGATCTCTTCTCCCCTCCAAATAAAAGTCCAGGAGGGAAAGAAGGACAGATCCCTTCCAGTCTCTGAACAGCAGCATCTTCTGAAGCAGCAGGTTTCTTCTTCTCATGCATGCAGCAGCTGTGGTTTCTTCTTCTCATGCATGCAGCAGCTGTGGCTGGCTTTTCTGCCAGCATCCACGAGGGAGGTATCCAAGCCTCTCTCTCGGCCCCATCGCCTCACAACCGAGGGGTCTTCCGTGGTCTTCGTAACCCCAGACAAGGTCGTTTCACCACGTCATATCACGAAGACACAGGGGGGTCTTCGTGACGGTCTGGTATCTCCTGCAGGGCCTCTGTGCCCTGTCTCTCAGGCTGCCACCGTGGCAGCAGTGCGAGGGGGGGGAAGCCAAGGTCAACTCCCCCTGCATTCCTCTCGGAGCTCGCTAGCTCCTTTCTACAGTGCATGTCGCACTTCAAGGCTCTTTCAAGTAAGAGTCCATCATCTTCCTCCTTCCAGGAGGTCTCAAAGGAGTTTTGGGGATCTGGTATCAGTCTTACCCCCCAAGAACTCTGTAGCTCTCAGCTGCTGGCTCTCCTTTCCTCGACTCTCCTTCCAGGAGTCTCCTCTGCAGTGCTGCATGTTGTTTCTGCTGCTTCTTCAGTTCAGGTTCTTATCTCTGGCTCTCTGCCACCGTTTCTCTGGTCAGCGTCGGCTGCTGCTCTGTGCCCATGGAGAAAAACATCTCCCGGCATACTACAGGCACCTAGCCCAGCTTTATGCTGTTCCAGGTCCCTGCAGCCCCCAGCCAGGGGCTGGGAGGGGGCCAGAGGCCCCAAGGGGCTCAGAGCCCCTACCTCGTGGCTCTACAACATGGCCACCTCTCCTACAACAACCAAACTACAACCCTTCTTTTCCGGTCTGGTTGTGATATGTTTACATTTCTGCAGGAGCGCCCATTGGGCAGAACTTCAAAACTTCCAGGGGTTTCCACCCCTTGGGGTCTACCACTTCTCTTAGCTTCTGGGGAGAACAAGGTTCAAACCACTACACAGGGTCAGTGTGGATCTCCTAAGGAGACACTCAGCATCAAGATCACTTGGAGAACACCTCTATCACCTCTTCTCTGAACTACAAAATATCCATAATTGAATTAAAACAAAAAAAGTACAAACTTTGAAGACTTGTTTTGAAATTGCCTTGAAGACAATTAAAGGAAGACAAAGAGATCCTGAGGGATTTCAGGATTTTAATGAGCCCCAGGCTGTGTTTGCAGCCCAGCCCATGATCCTGAGGTAGTGAGAGAAGATTGAAGCAGCTGCTGAAGAAGTCAGAAGCCAAACTGCAAGTGCCTTGAAGCATTGCTGGGCCCCACTGAGGGCAGGCACTGCCAAAGCCTCCCCAGGGACTCCTTGGAGCAGCTCCTTGGAGGCCAGGAGTGCAGGCAGACAAAGGCTCTGGGCAGGCCCCTGCAATGCTGAGCAAAGCCTGCCTTGGTTTTGTGGAGCACAAAGGCCAAGGGCTGAGCCCCAGGCCCTGGCCCAGCAGATCCTGTCCCTCCCGGCTGGCTCAGGGCTGTTTGGGGGGCACTGGGATGGGAGGGGGAGGAACAACAAAGGGCCAAAACTGGGCAACCCCTGCCAGGCTGCTGAGGGAGGGGCGAGGCAGAACCCAAGGGCAGAACCTGCCAGGAAAGTTGCTTGTGGTGGCCTGAGTGGCAGAGGCAGCTGCCAGAGGCAAGGGGACAAAGGCCTGGGTGCCTTTGGGCCTTGCAGCCCTGCCAGAGCCCTTGGCCATCTCTCCTGCAGGCTGTCCTGCCCTGGCCCTGCTGCTGCTCTGGCCTTGCAGGCTGCACACACCCCTCCTGCTTTCCCACCCCCTCCCAGCAGCATTTCTAGACCCTCCCTGATGGCTCTGCACCAGCTCTGGCTGTTGCCATGGGCACTTGGCCTTCTGAACTTGGATCCTGAGCCCCTGTGCCACAGGACATCCCTGCCAGAGCCCAGGCCCTTCTCCTGGGTCACTGCAGAGCTGAGCAGATCCAGGTCACCTCCCATTCCTGTGCCAACCCCCTGGGCCTGCTCTGGCCCTGCAGGTCCTTGCCCTGCTCCCAAGGGCTGTGGGGGTGCTCAATGGTCAGGGCTTGGGGTTTAGAGCTCAGGGTGGGGATTAGGCAGAACTTTGGGAGGTTTGTTGTTCTGCTGGCAGTGTCTGGTTCATGATTAGGGGAAGAGTTTTGGGGGCTGGTTCAGGATTAAACCTTGGCTTTTCACACCAACAATGCAGATTTGGGATTGGAGTGGGCATTAGAGTTTAAATAAGAGTTTGGAGTTCTGGCTTTGGGCTTTGCCTTCGAGGTTCGGTTGAGGTTGGGATTAGAGCAGTGGATTCCCCTCAGTGAGAGAACCAGCTGTTTTAGGTAGTGTTGGGACTTGAGGTTACAAAGACGGTAAAGGTCCATCAGGAATGTTTGCACACTCAGGGTTTCAGCACCCTCAGCATTCCCTGAACCTGTTTTTACCTCATCAAAATCTTCCCTCTCTGTTGGACAAGCCCCTCTTTCCTTCCCCAAATATCCAAACCTTTTTGTCCTGGTTCCTCCTAATCCTCCCCAAACTTTCATCTGGGTGGGCTCAGCTCTGTGATGCCACTGTGCAACCTCCTGGAATCAAGGGGCCATTGTGGCACTGCAGGGCCTCATGGAAACCAAGGAACAAAGGGACACTGTGAAATCTTGTAGAACCAGGGGAACATTTAACATCTGGGGCCTTGTGGAAGAAAAGGAACCCTGAAACCTTTTGGAACCTCGTGGAACCAGGGAACCATTGTGTCACTGAGGTGCCTCATGGAAACAAAGGAACCCTGGGACACAGTGGAACCTCATAAAATCAAGGGGCCACTGTGACACTACAGGGCCCTTTTGGAGCCAAATGGACCTTGGGACAGTGGGGAACCTGATGGAATCAAGGGGCCATTGTGACACTGGGGAAAGTCGTGGGAAAATGGAACCAAGGGACACAGTGCAACTTCATGGAATCAAGGGGTCATTGTGACACTGAGGACATCTCATGGACTCAAGGGACCACTGTGACACTACAGGGCATTCTGGAGCCAAAGGAACCTGGGGACACTGCAGCCTCATGGAATTGGGGTGCCACTGTGTCACTGCAGAACCTTATGGAATCAAGAGGCCATTGGGACACTGCAGGTTCTCATGGAAACAAAGGAACCCTGGGACACTCTGCAAATCAAGGAGGCATTGTGACACTGAAGGCCCTATGGACCTGAGGACAGGGTGGAAACTCATGGAATCCAGGGGCCGTTTTGGCACTACAGGGCCCTATGGAGCCAAAGGAACTTGTGGAGAAATTGGAACCTCATGGAATCAAGAGTCATTATGACACTGCAGGGCCTCATGGAACCAAAGGAATGCAGGAATACTGTGGAATCTCATGGAACCAAGGGACCACTGTGACACACGAGGCCTCTTTGGAACCAAAGGAACCCTGAGACATCTCAGACCCTCATGGAACCAAGGGGCCATAGTGACACTGAAGAGCCTCACGGAACCAAGGGGCCACTGTGCCTGCCCAGAACTCCATGGAATCAAGCAGAGCCGCTGCCTCCCCCCCGCCGCCGCAGGGACCGGAGTCGCCGGCTCTGCCCCGCTTGGACACCTCTGGAGTCAGCGTGTTCTTGGGCAGCACCACTGATCTCAGACCAGAGAGTTTCCCACATTTTGCTTTGTCCCCTCTTTTCCCCAGGGCCAGGGCAGCCTCTTTCCATGTCCCTCTGCTCACACAGAGTGTCCTGCTCTTCTCCTGGCACATCCCATCTCCCCACAGAGCCTTTCCCCAGGGGAACACATCTGTGCTGGCCTGAGCAGCCCTTCCTGCACCCCCTGCCCGTGCTCCCCACAGCCCCCGAGCTGGGGGGGCTGCTCTGCAGAGCAGGGGGGCTGTGGGGCCCGTGGCCATGGGGGACTCTGTTGGGCTGTGCTGCTCCAGCTGGGAGGCAGAGCCAGCTGATGGTGCTCCCTGCACTGACCACCTCCCACAGACGCTCCTGTGTGGCCATGGAGGGGGCTCAGAGGGGCCCTGCCCCTCTCGTTCCAGAGCTGGGACATGGCTTTGGGGGCTGCTCTTGATCGACCTGGGGAAGTTCACTGAGGGCAAGAGAAGTCACTTGCGAGAGTTTTCCCTGTACCTGCTGTGTCCCCTGGGCTTGCAGAGCTCTGTTTGCCCCTTCACAGCAAGATTTAGTACTTGATCTCTAGGTGACTCCACCCTGGGCAGGATTCTGCTCCAGGACTGCATTCACTGCTGACTGGATGGGATGGGCTGTCCCTGTAGATCCTCTGTGCTCTCCTGCACTTTCTGAGTTCCTACAGACAAGTCCTCCCCTGCCATGAGAGCCCTCACAAGCTGCAGAGCCCCAGGCAGGTGACTTGGAGCTCATTTGTCACCTCCATTGGCCATCGGCCACCAACACACAACATCTGACCCAGCCCTCAGTCCCCGCATGTGGAAGATATTACAGAAACCTGGTTGGTAGAGAGAGGACACATTAAAGATTCTATACCGCTGGTCTCACGCTAAAGCAAGAAAACTATTAGAAGGTCACTGATCAGTGTGTTTGTGAAACTGCTTTGTTTAAGAAACTGCAAGGCTGCATTGTCTGCTGTGAAGCTGTATTGTCTAAGAAACTGCAAGGCTGCATTGTCTGCTGTGAAGCTGTATTGTTTAAGAAACTGCATACGTGATAGAAAAATTAGAGCAACAGGATGGGAAAGGTAGAGAAAGTAGCAAATAGTAAATAAAGTAACTATAGCCATGAGAAAGAGGCAGCATTTGCGCAAATATAACTTAGGTAATTAGGAGCCAATGATGAGCTTGTATTTGGAATATTAATGAGCCTAATTATTAGCCTTTATAAGCATGGAGCTTACAGCAATAAAGTTGGATTAGTCATGATCAATACTGTGATCGTGTGATACTTTCCCGTCGTCCACAACAAATGGTGACCTCTGACGTGATAATTTAAAGAAACGGGGGAATCCACGGTTGGGATGGCATAGTGTCGGAGCCTTAGCAGCGAGGCTGGTCAAAAAGTCAAATTGAGGAGTGACTTGGACCTGGAACTGGTCAAAAAGTCGGCAGAATTTGCGACTTCGGACCCGGATCAAAAAGTGGGCAACTGCAACTTCGGATCCTTAAAGCGTCACTTGGGACGAGTTCCACCGTACGTGCTGCCGGACCCTGGAGGCTGCAAGAGCGCGCTAAAAATAGGTAAAAAATAGAAAGGGAAGCAGCATATAGTTTATTTTCTGAATTTTTGCAGAAAAAAGGTATTAAAGATATAGATTTAAAAAAGGAATTACCAGGATTGCTTGCTTTTGGGTATGCAAAAGGGTGTTTTATCAACCTGCATACCGTGCATTCTTTAGAAGAGTGGCGAAAGTTTGGAGATAAAATATGTGAGGCCATTCTAGAAGAGGATAAAGTTGCAAAAAAGCTGGGAAAGTTTTGGAAAGTTGTGAATGATACATTGTTACAACATGAGGCAGAAAAACGAGCTGCTGAGCAAGCTCGAGGTATGCAGCAACACAACAGAGACTGGTTCTCTATTTCCCCGACTCCCCCTGCATTTCAATCAGTTATGCTCCCAGCACAGCCGTCTGCCCCCCCTCCTAATGAAAATACGGCTCCCCCTTCTGCAACCCCTCCTGCCCCTCCTGCCCCTGCAGAACCTTTAAGCAATAACGCTGATCCATTGCTGGAGCCACCAGCACCCCCTCCTCCTGCTTTAGATGCTGTGATGCCTGTCCCTGGGGCAAGCACTGACCCGGCGGGGGCCATAGCCAAAGAGAGGAGAGATACATGGGCAGCGATTGCTAAACATTGCCTGTCAGAAGAATTGCAGGGGGCAGAGGGCATGGCATTTCCAGTTATTTATAATCAAATGCCAGGGGGAAGGCTAAATGCCACTATAACTCCATTAGATTGGAAACTTTTAGCACAACTGCGGAGCACTGTAAGTGAATTTGGTTTGCATGGAGAACCTGTTAAACAAATGTTAGATTACTTCTGGGCCACTCAACTTTTACTACCCTCAGATCTCCGTTCCATTTCGAGAATGATACTTACAGAACATCAGCAACTTTTGTTTAATGCTTATTGGCAAGCATATGTTAATGAAAGTGTTGCTGTGATCAGGCAACCAGGGGATCCTTTACACGGCGTTACAGCAGACGAACTAATGGGAACAGGTCCATATTCACGAACCGAAGCACAAGTACACATTGGGGCAGATAAAATTAGAGAGGCCATGGACCTTGTAAGGAGAGCATTAAATAGGGTCAAGGAGCCAGGGGGAGTGCCATTATATATGAGCTTAAAACAGGGAAGGAATGAATCTTTTGGTGAATATGTTGACAAGTTAACAGCTGCTATCACAAAAGCTGGGGTCCCAGATTATATGAAGGGGACCATGCTAAAGCAGTGTGTTTTGCAAAATGCTAACTCAATAGTTAAACAAGTAATAAATACATTAGGTCCTTATTGGACTATAGAAGAATTATTAGACAAAGTATTGCAAATACCAACAGGAGAGAATGCATTTTTAGTCAATGCTATTCAGGATTTTACTAAAGGGCTTAAAGAACAGACTCAGGACTTAGTTAAGGAGCTTAAAGAACAAGCTCAAAATTCCCAAATTCAAGTGTTAGCAGCTCTTGCACCCCTCCAGGGAAAGGCTAATAACTCCACAGATGGAAAAACTCGATCAAAGTGTTATCGATGCGGAGCTACTGGACACTTCAGAAGGGAGTGCCGAGCAACAGGAATTTGGTGCCAACAGTGTCAGAACTCCACCCACAACACTTCTGTTTGTCGGAACCGGTCGGGAAACTCCCGGCAGAGCGCGAGGAATTGCAGTGGCCGCGCTCAGACACAAGTAGTCGCTGCAGCACAGATAACCCCAGCCAGCAACTTTTCACCGAACAATCCATTCCACGGACAGGAGAACAGCTGCAACCTGCCACAACCACAGCCTCAGCCAATGCTTTCGGATTGCAACCTGCCACAGCCAGTAGCCTCGGATTGGATCTGGCCACGACACTAGAAGTCACTTTGCTATCCACCCAACCTCAAAAGATTCCTACTGGTATCTACGGGCCTTTGGTAATAAATAAACAAGTATTTGGGGCACTGTTGATTGGCAGATCGTCGGCTAGCCTTGCTGGATTATTTGTGCTGCCTGGATTAATTGATGCTGACTATACTGGACAGATAATGGTTATGGCATATACTATTTTTCCACCTTTAAGGATTCCTAAAGGACAACGTATTGCTCAATTAATACCCCTGCCACAGTTAGCAAAACCTTTAACCAACGACCGACAACTGATGCAACGTGGAGATCGTGGATTTGGTTCTACAAAGGGACTTACCTTACTGACACTGGATTTAAGTGAGAGGCCAAAACATAAAGTCACAATTATATAGAAAGATCAAACAAAAACACTGGATGCTTTACTAGATTCAGGAGCTGATTCCAGTATAATAGCTCCTCATTGTTGGCCTAGACACTGGCCTCTGCAACCTGCTACTACAACTGTGACTGGCATTGGGGGTGCCTCAATTGCTATGCGGACTCCTACTGTGAACATCGAGGTGGAAGGTCGTGTGGCCAGTGCTGTCCTGTCTGTTGTCCAGCTTCCACCAACAGTACAATGCTTAATCGGGAGAGATGTTTTGACACAAATTGGGATGAAACTCTCCAATGATCACCCTTTGGGGGAATAGCCATTGCTTGGTCTTTCCCAATTCCTATTACTTGGATTGTTGATACTCCAGTATGGGTTAAGCAATGGCCTTTAAAACGGGAAAGCTTGGAAGCTGCTCATGAATTAGTACAAGAACAAATTGATCAAGGACACTTAAAACTTTCTACTAGTCCCTGGAATACACCTATATTTGTAATAAAGAAAAAGTCTGGAAAATATCGATTATTGCATGATCTAAGAGCAGTTAACTCACAAATGGAAGCCATGGGGGCTTTACAGCCTGGACTACCAAATCCTGCAATGCTTCCCATGGATTGGTCCTTACTGATTGTAGACTTAAAGGATTGTTTCTTTACAATTCAATTGCACCCTCAGGATACTAAACGTTTTGCTTTTACATTACCTACTATTAACAGAGAAAGACCTGACCAACGATTTGAATGGACAGTATTACCACAAGGGATGAGGAACAGTCCAACTTTGTGTCAGCTATATGTGGATAATGCATTACAAGCCCTACGACGCAGATGGCCAGATTGTATAATTTATCACTACGTAGATGATATATTGTTTTGCCAGCCTGAGGAGTTTGTACCCGAACAAATACAAATAATTCGCAGACATTTGGAACAATATAAGTTAATAATAGCAGATGAAAAAATTCAAACGACAGAACCATGGAGATATTTGGGGTGGACTATCTCTCGACATGCTGTTATCCCACAGAAATTGATATTTCAATCAAAATTGCGCACTGTGAATGATGCACAAAAACTTCTTGGGGATTTACAGTGGTTACGCCCTGTTGTGGGAATCCCTGCTGACCTTTTAGCTGAATTGCGACCCCTATTAAAAGGAACAGACCCAACAACCAAAATTACTGTCACAAAGCACCAACAACTCATACTCCAACAAATTTTAGATTGTGTCACTCAGGGCCGTGTTCGGAGAAGACAATGGGAATTACCTTTAGAACTTACCTTTTGGGCTGACAAACGATACATTTTAGGTGCTATTACACAATCACAAACAGAAACGGAGGAGGATATAGGGGTTTTAGAATGGTTATCAACTAGCATACAACAGCCTAAAACACTTTTACAAAAAATTGAAATGTTGGCAGCCCTGATAAAAAAGGGTCGAGAGCGTGTGTTACAAATTGATGCTCAAGAGCCTGCACGTATACGATTACCAATGCAGAAAAATGATCTTGATTGGTACCTATGTACTAATGAGGGTCTTCAAGAAGCATTATTAGGACTGACATGTCCCATAATTACCAGTAGACTGCACAATGTCCCTACAGCATGGATTGGTTCTTGGCAATGGATACTGAAACCTAAAAAACAGGAACAACCAATTCCACATGCACGAACAGTTTACACAGACGCTGGCAAAAAATCTCACACTGCTGCCCTAACCTGGTTAGAGAAAGGAGAATGGAAGCATGAAATTTTAACAGGAGAACCTACAGATTCATTACAAACTTTAGAGTTGTTAGCAGTGGTCAGAGCACTGGCTAGCATGGATAGACCCCTTAATATTGTTACTGACTCATTCTATGTAGCAGGGGTAGTTAATCGGATAGAAGGGGCCCTAATCAAAGAAGTCCCGAATAAGAGGCTCTTTCAGTTATTTTGTCAATTATGGTTGGCAGTAACAAACAGAGATCATGACTATGCTGTCATACATGTACGAAGCCATAAATGGGACATTGGATTGGGTGAAGGAAATGCTAGGGCGGACAGATTAGTTTCTATGGCTACAGAGGATGAGGAAGAATTTACCAAAGCACAGAAAGATCATGAACAATATCATCAAAATGCCAGAGGACTAAAAAGAATGTATGACATCACCTTAAATGATGCTAAAAATATTGTTCGATCCTGTCCAACATGTAGCAATCATAATGGTGGTGTAGGATTAGGTATGGGAGTAAATCCCAGGGGGTTAAAGAGTAATGAAATCTGGCAAATGGATGTTACACATTATGCACCTTTTGGAAGATTCAAATATATACATGTGTGTATTGACACATATAGTCATTTTATGTGGGCTACGGCTCAAACAGGAGAAAAAGCTTTACAAGTAGAAAGACATTTGTGTGAATGTTTTGCTGTGATGGGGAAACCACAACAGATAAAAACAGACAATGGACCTGCCTATGTGGGTACTAGAGTAGGCCAATTTTTGAAAAAGTGGAAAATCACTCACCGCACAGGTATTGCTCACTCTCCCACAGGACAAGCAATCATAGAAAGGGCTCATTACACAATAAAAACGTATCTTGAAAAACATAAAAACATTATTGATATTAAGAAAAGGTTAAGCAAGGTACTGTTTGTCCTGAATCATTTATGCATTTTTGGAGATCAAAAAGATCCTCCTGTAACAATTCATTATACATTAAAACAGGATACAGAGAAACCTGAAGAAGTGTGGGTCAGATTTAAAGATCCACGTACAGGGATTTGGCAAGATCCAGCAAAAGTACTCTATTGGGGAAGAGGTTATCTTTGTGTTTCTTCACCACAGGGACCTCTTTGGATACCTGCCAAGTGGACTCGAGCTGCTGTGAATGTCTCGAGCCCTGCTCAGAACAGAGACGGCGAAAAGGAGAATAGAGGAGAAGATTCGGATACTACTCCTACCACGAGTGCATGCAATTAAAGGGTTACCCAAGAATTTGCAACGGGAAATTAACAAATGTGATAGTTATCAAGCGTTTGTCCTGCTACTGACTGCACTGTATCTATTTTCAGAAAAATATTTTGGCACACGACACTGTTACAAATGCAAGCAGCCAGGCTGCTTGGCCTGGATTGCCTTTAAGTGTAAGACCTGTGAAGGCAAATGGTGGTCTGAGCA
Organism: Pipra filicauda; assembly: GCF_003945595.2. Lineage (NCBI taxonomy): Eukaryota > Metazoa > Chordata > Aves > Passeriformes > Pipridae > Pipra > Pipra filicauda. Next base: position 23,596 of record NW_024105089.1, on the reverse strand, counting down.
ACATAATTTGCAAGGAATTTGGTGTAGAACTTGTGCTTATGCATTATCACTTGATACATGGCAACGTAATTTAGAACGAGCAACAGGGTTTCAAGTACTTGAAGCATTGCTGTTATTTGAAGCTGAAGAGCAGAGTCTATTGGCTTACTTACGCTGGTACACTATACATATTATAAAAAGACTGAGTGTGATCAAAGGTACAAAAATTATTGCAGCCCGGTGTGGGAAAGATACACCCCTAACAACAATAGTACCTTGTGGTCCCTTTAGAGGTAATCCACAGCGATACCTTAATTTCTGTGTGAAAACATACAATCAATTTGAAAGAAAATGATGATCCTTTTATGGTTTTGGGTTTTGGAGACAATCTTAATGACACAAGGGCACCCTAGCATCCCTGTTGGACCCAGAGAAAACATTTGGGTAACGTTTGCCAACCAAACAGGTCAAATGGATTTTTGTCTGAGTATGGCCAGAGCATCTGATCCCTTTCAAACATGTCTGATTGGCATTCCTTACCTTGATACAGGTGACTTTAAAGGATGAGTTAATCCTAATCCTACCAAAATTGAGTGGAACGTGCATGCAATGTAACCAAAGAATGCACGAATGGCACCAAAGGTATGATGTCTCTTTTGTTGGTGGCTAATCTGAACAGGACAATGACAGACAGTCCCAGTGAATTACAACTATTTGGAGCTGTGTATGGAAATGACTCTTGTTTCAGACTTAATCTGAAAAAGGAAAAGATCTTTTTGAAATGGCAACAAACAATTGGGAATGTATCCACCACAAACATAACAGCACAAAACCCTCCATATGACAATGTAACCTGGTGCCAAGGTTATGTCAGAAATTTAACAATGAATGTGACAAAACCAAAATATTTACCACCTGGTTACTTCTTGATTTGTGGCAATAGAGCATGGCCTGGCATTCCTAAGTATCCCATTGGCGGACCATGTTACTTGGGAAAGTTGACTATGTTTACACCTACCATGAGACAAATAACACAACTGAAAAAGAAAAATATTCGGAACAAACGAGAAACTGAATTTGATAAATACTGCAAGTCAGTAGAAAACCAACCCATTAAATTTTGGACGCCTACAGCAAATTTCTTTGCATCCATATTTGCCCCCTTTGGAACAAAAAAGAGCCTGGTTCTTGTCCAAAGAACAGCTTGTTGGGCAAGAAATCAAATGAATAGAACTTCGAAAATTCTGGGAGAATTGGCTCATGACTCTGATGAAATAAGGCATGCTGTTTTACAAAACAGAGCAGCCATAGATTTTCTATTGCTGGCTCAGGGGCATGGATGTGAAGAATTTGAAGGCATGTGTTGTATGAATCTCTCTGATCACTCTCAGTCCATCTACCAGAAACTCAGAGAAATGCAAAGTCACCTGAATGACTTTGAAGTTCAAAAAGATCCCATTAGGGGATGGCTAGCAAAATTAGGTTTAGGACCATGGCTTGCGGAGATCACTAAACAAGCAATTTTGCTTTTACTAATACTGCTGGCTGCTTTATGCATTGTTCCTTGTGCTTTTAAATGCATTCAAAGCATGCTAACAAAGGCAATGAGTGACGTGTTTTTAACATTGTCTAAACAGAGCGGGGGAAGTGTGGAAGATATTACAGAAACCTGGTTGGTAGAGAGAGGACACATTAAAGATTCTATACCGCTGGTCTCACGCTAAAGCAAGAAAACTATTAGAAGGTCACTGATCAGTGTGTTTGTGAAACTGCTTTGTTTAAGAAACTGCAAGGCTGCATTGTCTGCTGTGAAGCTGTATTGTTTAAGAAACTGCAAGGCTGCATTGTCTGCTGTGAAGCTGTATTGTTTAAGAAACTGCATACGTGATAGAAAAATTAGAGCAACAGGATGGGAAAGGTAGAGAAAGTAGCAAATAGTAAATAAAGTAACTATAGCCATGAGAAAGAGGCAGCATTTGCGCAAATATAACTTAGGTAATTAGGAGCCAATGATGAGCTTGTATTTGGAATATTAATGAGCCTAATTATTAGCCTTTATAAGCATGGAGCTTACAGCAATAAAGTTGGATTAGTCATGATCAATACTGTGATCGTGTGATACTTTCCCGTCGTCCACAACACCCGCAGTCCCCTGACCTCCCTGCACTGTCTCCATGGAGAAACAAGCAAAGCAACAAGACTTTGGAGAGTCTATTCCTTGGACTTCTTGATGCCAGTGTTGGGAAAAGACCTCAGCCTTCAGGAAGTGCCTGGAGGGGAACCCCTTTGCTGCCTGAACTGCTGTTGTGGAGCCCAGCCCTGTGCCAGCAGTGCCCAGGGCCTGTCCCTGCCTGTGCTCACAGGCCTGACCCACAGCAGGACAGTGACTGAGCTGCCAGAGCACTCAGGCCTTGGCACGGACAGGAAAGGAGAGGGTGGGAGTGCAAAGAGAGCAGCTCTGAACAGCCCCAGTGCTGGTGCTCCCTGGCAGTGCTGGGACTCTTTTCCCCTCCACATCTGCAAACATGGAAATGCCCTCCAGCTTCAGGGGAGGTCTGGGAGGAAGAATCTGGAAGAAAGAATTCAAGTCCTTTCTTACACTCAGAGATTGTGATTCCTCATGTACAAACTAACACAGGGAGGATGTTGGACAAATACCTTGCTGCACAAACTTTTCTTTTGTTTAAATGGACACAAAAAATGATTCCTGATTTGTATATTTTGTGGGTCAAATAAAAGAGGTAGAGTGTGAATTATATATGAGATGAAGAATAAAATTTCAGTGTTAATGACATGAACAGAGGGAAAAAACAGAGGGAAAGGCCCCCCCCCCCCAACACTATCAAAAGCTTTAGAAGGCAGGCTGGACCCAAAATGTGTTACACAATGAGTGTTCTGCAGAAGAAAAAATAAAGTTTATTGCTTTTGAAAAACATCCAGTCATCATCTTCTTTATGGCATTATTGAGCTCCTGGTTCCTGAGGCTGTAGATGAAGGGGTTCAGCGTTGGAGGAACCACCGAGTACAGAACTGAGAGGGCCAGATTCAGGGATGGGGAGGAGATTGAGGGGGGCTTCAGGTAGGAAAATGTGGCAGCACTGATAAACAGGCAGACCACGGTCAGGTGAGGGAGGCAGGTGGAAAAGGCTTTGTGCCGTCCCTGCTGAGAGGGGATCCTCAGCACAGCCCTGAAGATCTGCACAGAGGAGGAAACAATGAAAATGAAACAACCAAATGCTAAAGAGATGGAAAACAAGAGAAGCCTGAATTCTCTGATGTAAGAGTGTGAGCAGGAGAGCTTGAGGAACTGTGAGATTTCACAGAAGAACTGGCCCAGGGCATTGCCCTGGCCCAGGGGCAGGGAAAATGTATTGGCTGTGTGCAGCAGAGAATAGAGAAACCAGTGGCCCAGGCAGCTGCTGCCATGTGGGCACAAGCTCTGCTGCCCAGGAGGGTCCCGTAGTGCAGGGGTTTGCAGATGGGAACAGAGCGGTCGTAGCACAGGATGGTGAGGAGGGAAAACTCTGCTCGAAGAAAGACTAAGTAGAGAAAAACCTGTGCAGCACATCCCATGTAGGAGATGGTTGTGGTTCCCAGAGGAATTGTGCATGGCTTTGGGGACAGTGGTGCAGGTGCAGCCCAGGTCTGTGAGGGAGAGGTTGAGCAGGAAGGAGCCCATGGGGGTGTGCAGGTGGTGGTCGCAGCTACGGCGCTGAGGATGAGGCCGTTGGCCAGGAGGGCAGCCAGGGAGATGGCCAGGAAGAGCCAGAAGTGCAGGAGCTGCAGCTCCCGCCTGTCTGCCAATGCCAGGAGGAGGAACTGGGCCATGGAGCTGCTGTTGGACATTTCCTCCTTCCCTCATTTGATCTGTTAAGGAGGAAACGTCACTGCTGAGTTAGACCAGGCTTCTGCAGCCAAACATTACACACCTCACAGCCACCCCACTCTCAGGCTCTCTCTGCTCTCTCAGACCTCCCTGCAGCTCCCTCCCCTGAGCTCTGGCTTTTGCTGCCTGAGGGGACCATTGGAAGCAGCAACTCTGTGATGGGCTCCCAAGGACTCCTTGCTCTGCTGAGAGAGGGAACTTGGAATGCAGGGTGATCTCAAATTAAATGTATTCGTGATACATCAAAGAGCTTCTCAGCTTTGCTGTTTGCAATTTGCCCAAATGAGGACTGAGCTGAGGGAATTCTTTGTATTTGTTCACCCACTTGCACCTGTCACAGTTAGGAGTGGTTGTGGAGGTTTGAAATCCCTGACATTCCTATTGCACTGCAGGTCAAGTCTTGTGGGTTCTGAGGGGCACAGGGACGGTCCCTCAGTGCAGAGAGAAGAGCTGCTCTGCCCATCAGTCCTGGGCTCAGCTGCCCTGTGCTGGCAGCTTGGAGCTGAAGGAGCATCACACTCAACTGTTCCCCTACAGAGAAACTGCCCAGAGATCCAGGAATCCATGTCCAAAGAACAGACTGACACGGTGGCTGGGAAGGGGGAGGTGTTCTGGGGGGATGTGCTTCCTGAGAAGGGCCCCTGGAAATGGCAGGAGGTGGAGCTGAAGCTGTGAGGAGCCCTGACCCTGCAGCTGAAGGGCCCTGCCCTGCCCTGCCCATCCCTGCCCTGCCCTGAGGGGTCACTCCTTCCACCCCCCCTTCTCCCTGCAGGGCCGTGGCAGCTCCTTGGCCGGGCTGAGAGCTGCCCCTGGCAGGCAGCAGAGTCCCTGCTCCAGCACACAGAGCCCTGGGGCAGGACCCTGCTCTGCCCCACAGCCCTGGGCACCCCTGGCTGCACCCCCACCTTCCCACCCCACAGCCAGCCCTGGCCCAGGGAACCTTCTTGCCCTGGGCCTCTGAGGGGGCAGCAGCAAGTCCTGCTCTGCAGCAGCTTCTCCTGCTGCACCCCAGCAAATCCAGCAGAGCCATCCTGACAGCTCCTGCCACTGCTGCCATTTGGCAGCTGGCAGAGGCACTTGCAGGAACTCCCCTGCACTGCTCTGCAGCCACAGCCTGATCCTGGCAAAGGGCTGGCAAGGTTCCTCCCTGAGCAGCTCTGCCCTGTCCTCCCAGCCCAGGATCCCTTGAACCTCCTGCTCCCTTCTCCTCTCTGCCCTTGCTGCCTGCAGCTCCTGCCCTGCTCTGCCATGTGGCCACTTCCCCTGCACTGCAGCAACTGGGAGAGTCCTGCTGAAAGATCCTAGAAGCTGTGGGATGTGCCAGCTTGAGGAGATGCCTCCAGGAAGGGAAGCTGAACTTTCCTACAGCCAGAGAAATCTTCCTTCAAATCCTGGGAAGGCTTCTAGCCTAGTGAGAGCTCAGTCACCTCCCAGCCCAGGCTGCCTCTCATCTTCCTCCCTTCTCTCCTGTGCCCTGGGTGCTGCAGGCAGTGCCCTCAGCCCTGCTGGGCTGTGCAGAGGAGCTGCTCACCAGCAGAGCTGTCTCTTTGAAGCTCTTCTTGCTTGCCAGGAGCTCCCTGTGTGCCAGGAGCCTGGCCCAGCTCAGCAGCACAGCAACAGCCCCAGGCAGCCCTTTCTCTGCCCCTCTGGGCTCCCTCCAGCTGTCCCTGGGGCTCCAGGGGAACCTGCTGGCACACAGCTGAAGGAAATCATGATGTGCCTTCTCTCAGCTGGGCACAGACACTTCTTTCAGCACTGTCATGTCTCCAAACAGACACACAGGTAAGTCCAAGAGTCCCCTTTTCATGTCCCATCATTAGACAGGAAACCCAGACAGTGCCCAGGAGGGATCCCCTTCACCTGCACTGAGGGAAGGGACTCAGCTGAGTCAACAGAGGTGTCTCCTTGTGGCTCTGCAGACCTGGGGCCAGAAGGACACTCAGCTCCCTCCACAACCCCCATGGGCTGGGATTCCTCCTGCCCCACTTCAGTGGGCCCAAAACAGGCCCCTGCAGGTGACTCCTTGTCCCAGCTCCCATGGCAATGAATGAAGACCAAAGCCAGGAGTGACCTGCTGGGACACAAAGCCCTGGTTCCTTCTGAGGGGCCAGAGGTGACCGAGATTCCTGCTGGGAACTGCAGGCTCCAGTGGAGCAGTTCCTAGGGACAGGGCAGCAGCTGTGGGATCTCCTTGGAGGCTGCTGGGACATTGCTTTGGCCAACTTCAGTGGCAGAAGGGACCCACATGTAGGACAGGGGAACCTGTCACTGTTCCTTCTGTCCAGGGCAGCCCCTAGAGGTGTTCAGGAGACCAAATGGAGTCAGGTGGCACAGGGAGAGAGGTCTCTCTCCTGTTCTTTCTCAGGGTATTTTCTACAGGTCCTCAGAGTACAATGGCCATTGTCTCCTGGACATCCCTTCACTGCTGAACCTACTTCAGGGCAGCTGAGCCTGGATTGAACAGCCAAAGAGGGGCCTGTAGTGCCAGGGGAGGTGCCAGGGCTCTGCAGCACAAGTGCAGCAGCTGCCCTGGACAGCACAGGGCCTGTGCAGGGACCCCGTCCCCATTCCCAGCAGTTGTGGGACAGGCACCACCCAGGGCTTCTCAGACACATTGGGGGCCTTTGGGGCAGGGAGTGAATCCCAGCCCTGCAGGGCCACAAAGGCTGTCCCTTCTCTGCCCAGCCAAGGCCGGGCCAGGCACGAGTCCAAATCCCATCAGCCCAGGCTGTCCACACTTGTTCCCTCCCTCTGCTGGCTCTGCTCTCCCCCAGCATTTCAGCAGCATGTGCTGATCTCCTCAGGGATCAGGCCTGTGATTTTCCCCCTGGGCCTGAGTCCCAGCATGTCCACCCCCAAGGCCATTGTCAGCAAAGCCTCTGCCCACCCCAGCTCTCGGGGCTTTCAGAGCAGCTTTCCCCTCTGCAAGTCTGTTCTTACCCCGGTGCCCCCGCTGAGGGGCTGCAGCCAGACAGGCCCCAATGCCCTGCGTGTGGGGAACAGGCAGGAGGAGCTGCAGCCCCAAGTCTCTCTTCATTCCACTTGCAGGCAATAACAGCCCAGGCCTGCTGAGACAGCTCCCAGGTTGCAGGGCTGTGATGGGTTGGGAGAGAAGGCCAAGGAGACACAGGAGAGAAGGAGCAGGAGAGAGGTGTCCTCAGCAGGAAGGAGCTTCTGGGACCTGTGGAGCTGCTCTAGGGGATGAACAAACTGGGTGAACTTTTGTGGGTGGGGGTGAGAGGAGAGAGTGGTTTGGGTGACATTGTGGAGTGAGACAAAGAGCCCATTCCAGTTGGCTTTGATAACCCTGGAATTCACTGGAAAGGCAGCACGAGAGGATGGAAAGAGTCCCAGAGGTTTGTGCAGGGTCTTGGTGAAGACAGCCCTTGGGCCACAGGCCTTTAGAGCACAGCTGCCAGGCTGGTGGACAACAGGGAGGCTCATCTGCATCTGCTTCTGTCCAAGGGGAACCAAGAGGTTCCCATAGTAAGTGACTGTAGTGATGGGAATGTACGATGGTTGCCATGGTAAGTGACTGTAGCAACGCGTCTGTTGATTGTTGCCATGGTAACTGACCATAGCAATGGGAATGTATGATGGTTGCTATAGTAACCGACTGTAGCGATAGGAATGTGTGATGGTTGCCATGGTAACTGACCGTTGCAATGGGAATGTGTGGTGGTTGCCATGGTAACCTCCCATAGCAATGGGAATGTATGATGGTTGCCATGGTAACTGACTGTAGAAACGGGAATGCATGGTGCTTGACATGGTAACCGACTGCACCAGTGGGAGGTATGGTGATTGCCATGGTAACCGACCATAGCAGTGGGATGGTTGCCATGGTAGCTAGCTGTAGCAATTTGAATCTATGCTGGTTGCCGTAGTAACTGACCGTAGAAACCGGAATGTATGGTGGTTGCCATAGTAACCGAGTGTACCAGTGGGAGGTATGGTGGTTGCCATAGTAACCGAGTGTACCAGTGGGAGGTATGGTGGTTGCCATAGTAACCGAGTGTACCAGTGGGAGGTATGCTTGTTGCCACGGTAACCGACCGTTCCAACACAACTGTATGATGGTTGCCATGGTAACTGACCGTAGCAATGGGAATGAATGATGGCTCCATGGTAACCGACCATAGCAATGGGAATGTATGATGGTTGCCATGGTAACTGACCATAGCAATGGGAATGTATGATGGTTGCCATGGTAACTGACCGCAGCCACGAGAATGTATGGTTGTTGCAATGGTAACTGACTGTAGCAACAGGACCGTAAAGATGGTTGCCATGGTAACCGACCATAGCAACGTGACTATATGCTGGTTGCCATGGTAACTGACCATAGCATTGGGAATGTATTATGGTTGCCATGGTAACCAACCATAGCATTGGGAATGTCTTATGGTTGCCATGGTAACCAACCATAGCAATAAGAATGTATGATGGTTTCCATGGTAAATGACGATAGCAATGGAAATGTATGGTGGTTGGCATGGTAACCGACTGTATCAGTGGGAAGTATGATGGGAGGGGGTGGGAAAGCAGGAGGGGTGTGTGCAGCCTGCAAGGCCAGAGCAGCAGCAGGGCCAGGGCAGGACAGCCTGCAGGAGAGATGGCCAAGGGCTCTGGCAGGGCTGCAAGGCCCAAAGGCACCCAGGCCTTTGTCCCCTTGCCTCTGGCAGCTGCCTCTGCCACTCAGGCCACCACAAGCCACTTTCCTGGCAGGTTCTGCCCTTGGGTTCTGCCTCGCCCCTCCCTCAGCAGCCTGGCAGGGGTTGCCCAGTTTTGGCCTTTGTTGTTCCTCCCCCTCCCATCCCAGTGCCCCCCAAACAGCCCTGAGCCAGCCGGGAGGGACAGGATCTGCTGGGCCAGGGCCTGGGGCTCAGCCCTTGGCCTTTGTGCTCCACAAAACCAAGGCAGGCTTTGCTCAGCATTGCAGGGGCCTGCCCAGAGCCTTTGTCTGCCTGCACTCCTGGCCTCCAAGGAGCTGCTCCAAGGAGGCCCTGGGGAGGCTTTGGCAGTGCCTGCCCTCAGTGGGGCCCAGCAATGCTTCAAGGCACTTGGAGTTTGGCTTCTGACTTCTTCAGCAGCTGCTTCAATCTTCTCTCACTACCTCAGGATCATGGGCTGGGCTGCAAACACACCCTGGGGCTCATTAAAATCCTGAAATCCCTCAGGATCTCTTTGTCTTCCTTTAATTGTCTTCAAGGCAATTTCAAAACAAGTCTTCAAAGTTTGTACTTTTTTTGTTTTAATTCAATTATGGATATTTTGTAGTTCAGAGAAGAGGTGATAGAGGTGTTCTCCAAGTGATCTTGATGCTGAGTGTCTCCTTAGGAGATCCACACTGACCCTGGATGATCAACCTCACTCCTCATCCCCCAACCTCACCAGTTCTGACATGGCCCATCTTGGACTGACAGCTGATGCAGCTCCAAACACACTGTGGAATCCATACTCTCCCTTACCCTTATCCTGCCTTTCCCTTATGCATTTTCCCTAAAGGTTCTCTTTATGCCATGTTGCTGTAGATGAGAGATAGAGATGATAACACCCAAAATGGCAACATACCTGTTTACCTTTGAAACAACATTGTTCTAAAATAAACCCTACATATATATGTTTTCAAACACTGATTATTCAGTGTCGTTTCACTCTAATCCACCCCAAGGGATTTATTAATAAGAACCTGGTTACCCCCCCCTTTCTGGAGAGGGTGGTAGCAGACCCCTTGTAGCAGGAAAAGAATCTGATGGGAGAATGCAAGCACTGCCAGCTCTCTGTGGGGAGTTACTGCTGGTGCCAAGGGCTTGGTTTAGTGTTGAATTGTGCCCAACCCAGCCTGGTTCCCCAACCTTCCAACACACATCCTGCTTTTGGAAGCAGAGTTTGACAGGTCAGCTGCTCACTGGCCTGGGAATATGTGACTGCTGATCCATCCCTGGATAAGCATAAAAGCCCAGGGCCAACTTTGACAGAGCAGATTCTTCCACAGACTTTGTTGAAGTGTGTGCAGCTTCTGCTGGGAAGCAGGGACAGCTCTTGATGGTCACTGCCCAGGGGGGAAAAGAAAGAGAGAGCTCTGCCTTGATTTATTTCTATCAGACCCCGCCGGGCCCTCCCCGCTTCCTGCCGGGATCGGACACCGCCGGCGGCCCCGGCCCTGCCGGGCTCCATCAGCCTGAGGAATTGCTCCGGAGGAGGGGCCGGGGCTTCCTCTTGGCCTTCGTCTCCCTGGCGCTGGGGCTCGGCTTCTACCTGCGCCAGAAGGTGAGGGGGGTCCCAGGGGGTCGTGTGTCCCCCCCCCAGAGCGTCTGTGCCCCCCCGGGGACCCCCCACCCCGGTGTCCCCCCCTTTTCTCTCCCCACAGAGCTCCTGAGCCGGCGGCGGCCGCAGCCCCTCCCCGGGGCCTCGGGCCCAGCCTGGACCCCCCCATCCCCGTGAGGATTTTGGGGGGGTCGTGTGTCCCCCCTGTCCCTGCTGTCACTCTGCCTCCAGCCGGCTGCTCCCAGTGATCCCAGGAAAGCTTCCAGTTCTCCCCAGTCCCGGTTATTAATATTTATATATATTAATATATGTTTTTATATATTTTAATATAATATATTGATATATGGTATATATCAATAATATATACTAATATATTAATTATATATTTATATATAATGTATTGATATATAATATATATCAATAATATATAGATATATAAAATATATATAAAATAAATATTCAAATATATAAAGAATATATACATTTATATATATGTTTTTATATATCAATATATAAATATATTGATATATAATATATATCAATAACATATGTAAGTATATAAAATGTATATAAAATGTATATAAAATGTATATAAAATGTATATAAAATGTATATAAAATAAATAAAACATTTAAATACATAAATGATGTATAGAAATTAATACATAAATATGTCTTTATGTATTTATATATATTGATATATAATTTATATCAATAATATATATACAAATGTATAATATGTGTATATAAATAAATAAATAAATAAATAAATAAATAAATAAATTACATAAAAGTATATTGAGATAAATAAATTATTGATATAATATTTCAGATCCACACTTGTAAGGAACAGAAACCCAGAGCCGGGTGGTTTCCAACCAGAATTTATTATCTGAGAAAAGCAAATTCAGCACTGGGGGATCAGGGAGGGGTTTGAACAACCCCCAAAGGAGACACTTGTTCTATTTTATTCTCTATATAAATATATATATTCATTACACATTGTCAAGTCAGACATTGTGTAGATAACAAGCAAACATCTGCTCAAAGTTATCAATTTTTCAGAAAGGTGTCATTATCTATAACTAAACCAAGTCCCTTCACTATGAACCTTAGACAAGGTAAAAGGGAGGTAACTTGGTTTATGTCTTTACAGGGGCCCAATTAAGTTTTACGATTTCTTTTTCTTTTCTCTCTCCGAGTTGTGTTGACTTTAGGTTGTTTTCTTTTTAATTAGCTCGAATCATTCTCCCTTTTACCTTGTCTAAAATTTATAGTGAAAGGACACCCAGTCCCTCCCAGTCCCTCCCAGTGGCTCCTGGCACTGGCTGCATTAACCAGTCCCGTTGGCTGGCGGGACTGGTTTCGCCTTCGGGGTGTTCTCTGCACAGGAGCAGTTCCCAGGGCTGATGGTCTCTGGGTGGTGTGGAGGTTGCTGGTCTGTGGTGCTGCAGATCCAGGAGGCCATATGTTAGTTTTACGACCACTAATTCATACTAATAAAGGCTGGAGAACAGAGCATGTGAAAAAGCATCATTTTTGCTCCATTCCAATGGGAAAGAATAAAGCTCTCTGGATCATCTTTTTGTTCCTCTAGTATTTTCCATATTTAAATCCCTTCCACTGAACCTAGAGATGGCTAAACATCAACACCCCTCCCTGTCACTTCCCTGCTGTTCCATCTGCCTCTTCCCCCGTGAACGTTCAAGAACAGGCATGGAGGGAAAGCACAGCCCTCTAGGCCCAGCTGCAGGGCCTGGCAGCACCACGCCGTGCCAAGGTGTGACCAGCTCCAGGCTGCCTGCCCCCAGCCCAGAGCCGACCTCACAGCACGGGCTGGGCTATAACCAGCGTGCAACAAACGCCCTGGCTTTAGAGAGAACGTTCCTCCAACTCACCTTGCTCTCCTCAGGGGTGAAAAGGATGTTTATAGTACAAAATGAGCCCGGTGGGATCTGATGGCACACACCATTGGGGCCGACCAACTTGAAATAAGGTGAGCTGTCCATGGTGACCTTCACCAGCCGAGTAACCTGCAGGACACTTATCAGGAGAGAGTGGCAGGGACTGCCTGTCAAAAAATGGAGTAACTCCCCCGGCAGAACTCGTGGGCCCAGAGCCCATTTATCTGGAGTTTTTCTGCACAAGATGTCCGGGTCAGCCTCTGATTACTGACACAGCAGGCATGCTGGAGGGAGAGAGACAGTGGCCCCAGGCATGGCACCTGTGCTGCCCACCCTGACAGCCCCTCTGCCAGGCTGCGGGAGGGGCACTTTGCTCTCACCTGGCTCCCTCCCTTTGGGGGCCTCCTCCTCTCTGTCTGACGTGGGACACGTCAGTGGTGGGTCCCTGTCTCACCGTCCCACCGGTGAGTGGAGCTCCCAGCACTGGGTGCTCTAACACAGCTCCTGTCACGGTGACTTCTGAATGTTCTGGATGAGTTCCGGGTCCGACGCTGCTGGCGGGAGTGGTGTTGTCTTTGGGGAGTCCTGGCTGCTGTTTCCCTTTGGTTTCGCCTCCCAGCACTCGGTGCTGGCGTGCAGTTCCTGTCATGGGGACTTCTGCACCGGCCGGATGGATTTGGGGTCTGACGTTGCAGGCGGGAGCGATTTCCCCTGCGGGATGTCCTTGAGTGTCTCTGCCTGGGCCTGCGCCTCCCAGGACTTGGTGCTGGCACATGGCTCCTGTCCTGGGGACTTCAGGACCGAAGGTGTGGAATTTGGGCCCAACGTTGCTGGCGGGAGTGGTTTTGCCGTCGGTCAGGCCCCCGACTGCTGGAGCAGCTGCTGTCCTCAGTTTCTGGGAAGCTGCTGTGGGATGACCCCGATGTTACTTGCTTGTCAGAGCTGGAGCTGCTCGTCTCCTGTGAGGGAGATTGTAGAGACTGCTCCGATGTTGCCTATCGGGTGGTGTGGAGGTTGCTGGTCTGTGGTGCTGCAGATCCAGGAGATGGCAGCTGGGCGCTGGGGCTGGGGCTGACGGTCTCCAGTGCTGGAGAACTGGGAGACAGCCCTGATAGCGCCAGGCTGCCTGTGTTGGGGCTGATGGTCTCAGGTTCCCTGGAGCTGTCAGAAGGCTCCAGTCCTGACTGTCTGGCCACGCTGACACCAGCAAGCCCTGAGTCATCTCAGGAGGCTGTGAGGGGAAGCAGGAGGGACAAGATCGTTCCAGACCTGGGACAAGATAGGCCAGAGCAGTGCGGCTCTGCCAAACCCGCCCTGGGCACCCACTGCCAGGCCCAGGGGCACCAGGCCCAGGGGCACCAGGTTTGTTTGCCTCTTACCTGTGCCCAGACCAGCACAGCCATCACATTCCCAGCTGGTTATGCTGTCCCTCAGGCCAGAGCAGTGTCTGTGGGTGCCCTCGGCAGCACAGGAGGAGCACCAGAGCAATTCCCAGGGCCGGGGGAAGCAAACGGGTTCAGGGAGGTGAGGACAAAGTGTCCAAAGCGTGGGATTATCTGGCTGAGCTCTTCTCCTGGGTCCTTCTGCTTCACAGCCAGAGTGAGGCCCTGGTGCTGCTGAGCCCCTGCTGTGCCCCCCGGGGTGACAGAACCACTCCTACTTGGATGCAGTCCCTGTGGAACCAGGCGGTTCTGCAGGCTGGCCCAAATCTCCCTGCTCTTGTCAGGCTCTCACCTTCTGTGCTGCCTGGGAGACTATATCTGGGATCTCCCTTGGGAGAAAGCCAAGGAGTCCTACTCGATCGTTCTCTTGCTGACGAAGGAGGCTGGCAAAAACCTGCAGGAAAGATGATGCACTGCTGAGGAGAGAGGGTGGTGGGAACTGCCCATTGGAAAGCTGGAGAGAGCCCACGGAGCAACTCACCAGGCAGAACACGTGGGCACAGAAACCATTTATCTGAAGGTTTTCTCCACAGATGTCCGGGTCAGCCTCTGATCGCTGGCACAGCAGGCATGCTGGAGGGAGAGAGACACCAAAGCAAGAGGTGGCTCTTTCAGTGGGACAATGGAAAATGGCAAGCTCGTGCCCTTGTGTCCTGCCCCAGCCTTCCCCCGCTATTGTGCCTTCGCCATGGTAGCTAAACTCCAGCAAACCCCACCAGCGTCAGCAGAAATTATTTGTGTTGGCTTAGCACAGATCAGGACTCCAGCATCTCACTAGGAGAACACGTTTTGCCTTTGCCCCAGCAGAAGGAACTCCACCACCACCAGCAGTTTGCAACGACAACAGGACCCGCACACTGAGGGGTTTCAATGAGCTGGAGGCAAGGCACGCAGCCTCTTCAAGTGTCACATCAAACAGCAAGGAAAAGGGCAGGAAAAGGCTACCTTGGAACTGGAGTTCTCACTCGTGCCTGGGGGCCGGACAGTCTTGGGCAGCTTTGTCTCCTGAGGGTTGTCCGGCTTCTTCCTGAGCCTGAGACCAACCTCCCTGAAGTCAAAGATGGTCAGCTGGAAGGCAAAAAAACCAGCAAGAGCCTCAGAAATGCCCTTGTTTAGAAAGGCTTTTCTTGTTCAAGTGGCTCTGATGAGTCATTTGTGATCACAGCCACCAGGACAGTCCTGGAAGTCCTGGACCTGCTGAAGTATTAAACATCAGAAAATTAATGGTATAGAGCAGAACACACTTGCTCTAACCAGGCAGCCTGGGTAAACTCAAATTTAGACAGAAGTAGCACAGAAACATGACAGTATTTGAAGACAGTCTACCTGCATCTGCAAAAAAAAAAAAGCTTTCTAAAAGTCCAGATACTTTACAAAATGTATCCCCTCCACATAAAAAATCAGATTTCTTTTCTTACCATCTGCACAGTAGCAAAAAGGCAAATTTCAAGATAAAAAAATAACAAGGAAATGAACATACTACCACAAGTTACAGCCACTCCTACCTGAGAAAATAACTCATGAACGTTTCCTCTGAAGCCACTCAGACAATAAGGAATTGTTCATGGCATTCTACCTGGAAAAAAAAAAAAGGATGGAAATTTTCAACATTTTGCTTTAGAAAAGCAGAACAAGTCACATGCCTGAAATGTATTGATCTTTAGGTAATTATTAAGTCAAGAAAACTTATGAGAGCAGTAACTGTATCTTTACAATTCTAAAAATAAAAGGACATTCTTGGCTGAAATAAAACACTGGAGATGACAGTGACTGACACACAACACACACGACCTGTGCTTCTCATGACTAACTGCAATCTGCTCTTCTGTCTTCCATTACTTTAATTTTGAAAGACTTAGAGATCAAATGCAAACTTAACCTTTTTTATTGAGTAACTTATCACCCAATACCCCTCACCCCTTGTGCTTTTTTTTCCACATTAAAGTCTTTAGAACCAGGCTATGCAAAATTAAATAAAACCTTTAGGGACAGCAAAGTTATTTCAAAATGGCTTCTGTCATCAGCTTCTCTGAATTGTAAGTCCTACCTTGCTTGATCTTCCCCAAAAATGCATCTTTTTGCCCTTTAGAAAACAGTTTTAAAGCTTTCAGCTTCTTTAACCTTTCGTCAGATCCCAAACCAGGGTCTTTAACAAAAGGAACACTATATTTGCACTACCTCCAGCCAACTTTTCTTGCCTTTTGTGAAGGCAAAAATGGTATTTTATTTTACAGCAGTTATATTTATCATCCCCACTACTTCATACTTAAGAAGAAGACTGGAATCATTGGGTAAAAACACAATTTTAAAAAACATTCCTTGCTAAATTAAAAGGTATCCAAATATAAATTCCAATTCCTACACCTTGAATATAAAAAAGCAGAACTGTTAAACAAAACACACTACGAATTAAGAGGAATTAATTTTTTGAGACAATTACTTGCTATTTTATTTTCAGTTGTTTAAAGAAACCACTCAAAGCTATCGAAAAAAAAAATCCCATAACATCTTTAAGAAAAGAGAAATCCAGCAGACACCCACCTACAGCCAGAACTTCCTTTAGGGCACAGTGTGTATGCCAGAACCTGTTCTATACTGCAGAACTGTGGCTGGGTTAGAAAACCACCATAATCCAAATCTAAAATAAAGACACGGAACATTTTGCATAAAGGTGGAGAAGTCCAGCAGTTGCTAAAACCTGTATTTCTATTTCCAAAAAAGGGCAAACTTATATTGTTGTAATGACAGATTCACATTTGCAGAGGAAGTATTGAATAATCCAGATTTACCTCCAACTGCAATGTTTAAAACCTGCACGGAGTTTTATAACCTTGCTCAAGTGTACACCATAGAAATCCAACAAATATGGCTAAACACAGCCTCCAACTAAAACTAAAGCTCTTAATATTTACCTCTTCCTCTATCACAGTGACTTTTTGTGATATATAAATAACCGTGATTCGTGAAACAAATGGGTGGTTACATCAAAATAAAACAAACGGATTGTAAAACTTAATTACACCCCCATAAAGAAATAAAACAGACCCTCACAAGGTCAAGAGGCCTAAAACCTCCTTACTATCCTAAGAATAAAATATAGTAGAACTTTAAATCTTTAGGCGCCTGTTTGTCCAAGAATGCAGGAATTATGACTGGTTGTAGAGATAACCCTTTAGCTTTAGCTGTAAGAAAACCCATCTATTAAATACTTAGCAAAAACCTGTAGAATGTATATGCATATGATATAATTAATATGCATGAAGTAGCTAAGATAAATACTAAATGTACCCTGTAGTAGGGGGGTGCAGATTTGGGAAACTGGTCCCATTTCTGTCACCCAGCCGGCTGCTGCTTTTACCATATAATAAACTATTATTCGAAACTTATAGAAACTCGAGACTTTTCATACATTCAGAATTCCAATTTTGCCCTTACAGTGGTAATTGCTGAATGCCAGCTAACACATAACAAACGTCAGGCATTCCACTTAAACTTGCATTTTTAGAAAGTCTTGCAAAAGGTCTTCTACAACTTCTAAAATTATTAGGCACCGAAAAGAAGATAAAAAATGCTCCAGAAAGAGAAATGACTGTGAGGTCTCTGAAAAACGCATGAACTGAACACTAAAACCAAACCTGACACCCCAGAAACGTTTTTAAAAGCTTTCCACGTAACACACAAACTCATCCGTTTCCTTATCCTGTAACTCATATTTAAGTAACTACCTTTGCTTCCCAGAGTGCCCCCCCTGTGCCCGGGGCCGCACCGGGGACCCAAAACCCGCCGCTGCCCCCTCGGTGCTGCATCGGGGCCGGGCCGGGCGGCCCCCGCGGGTGCTGCAGGGCCGGGACGGCAGCGCCGCAGCCGCCGAGGGGCACCGGGGCTCCCCCGGTCCCGCCGCTCCCCCTCACCCCCCACGGGCAGGACACGGCCGGGGGTCCCCGACAGTTCCCGCGGGTCCCCTCAGCGAGCGGCGAGGGGTGGCAGGGGGGGCCGGCAGAGGCAGCGCCCCCTTCCCCTCCCGGCTCCGAGGACATTTTGTTTTCCCTCCCCAGGACAAAGGACAAGGAGGAGCGCGGAGACCCCGGCACTCACCTGGCGAAGAGCAGCCCGCTGGCCGGCACCGGGGGCCCCGAGGACGGGGCGCTGCTCCGATGCTCGCCCTTCCCGCGGCCAAGGGCGGCCCCGCGCCCGCCCGGCGAGGGAGCGGCGCGGGCAGCGCTCGCAGTCCCGGCGCCATTGCTGCCCGCCCGTCCCAGCCCCTCTCGGCAGCACCGCTCGCCCCCAGGGTGCCGGGCCCGACTCGGCCCTCGAGCGCTGCACCCGGGGATCCGGCCGGGTGTCCCCCGAGCGAGCGGCGGGGAGCGCGCCCGGGAGCCGTGCGGGAGCTGCCGCTGCTCCCCGGCCATCCTGTGCCGTGTGTGTGAGGGAGCCGCCGCCATCTCGGCTCCTTCCTCCCCGCCCCCCGCACAACATGGCCGCCCGCTCGCTCCTCCCGTTGGCCTCGGAAACGGGATGAATTCACTCCACTCGAACGAGATGAATCGCAGCTACTCCAGAAGGAAAAGAAAAACAGCCCAGGCCTTCAAAGCCACAAGTATAGAACGGAGATTTTTATACAAACATGTATTTTTTTAATTTTTATAGACAGTCTGACAAAGCCCTGAATCCCCCCGTTGTAATGCACCATATATATAAAAGACCCCTTATATTACTAACTCAAAACAAACTTCTTCATATTTATCAATACTCGTTTGATATGGGGTCCAATCAATTTTTGCTGTAATGATTCACCACACGCTTGGATTAGAATGTCACCTGAACAGAAATAGCTCCTGAGTCAGGCTCATGTTTCCTATGAGCTTTTATATTTTCTGCCTGCAGTCAATTCACTACAAACTGGCTCCTGACAGAGCTTTACCCAGCTGGGAGAGCTCATCAGCCCAGGGACTAGAGCAGCTCTGGACACGCTGGCCTCCTAAACTCCAGAATCAGCAGCTTTAAGCGTTGCAGGAAAGAGATTTACATGCTGAAACAAATACTCTCTCTCTCTGACCAAGCCATTAACAGTGAGAATCTTGTCTCAGCTTAAAACCATTCACAGCTCACTTTTTTTTAATATTTAGTCACAGATTAGTGTTAGACGGTGAGCTGGGAGAAAATGTGAGCAGTCCAAGAAAACACTGTTTAATAATAGTAATGCCTCTAAAAAGAAGCTATCACCTCTCTCTACAAATGTGTCTTGGATTAAGGTCTAGAAACATTGAATTTAATGACAAAAGCTGAGATTTTGATCTCTCCTTGTTACTCCAAACACATGGGTCTTAAGTTACACACCTGTGCCTTTAATTCAGCACTGAGTAATTACATTTAGGTGGGTGGAATCACTCCAGGTTTTTCTTGGGGTGCCTAAACTGAATGTTGTCCTAAGGATTTGGAAGCATATGAAGTGAATTTAGGAATGAACATGTATGTCAGTAGTTGCAAAATGCAACTGAAATGAACTGTCCCAGTCTGTAGAAGGAAAGCAGAGGTCTAAATTTCAAGAGTAAAAGCAAGCACGTAGCTTTGCACATGTAGGTATAATTGCATCAGCATTCCCTGTGTTTTCCCCAACACTACTTCTTCTTTCCTATTTTTAATAATAATGGCAAAAGGAATAATATAAATTTAGGTTGTCTTGGGTACTTCACCTTTTACTCATCTCCTTCAGGAAAACTTTAAAGCCTTTCCATAAAACAGAATATTGGCTATGAAGAGACCAAATGTTAGACTCAAGTGGAAGGAAATAGGTCAAAATAAAATGCATTTAACTGAGAAACTGTCTTCTACAGCACGATTTCATCAGCTCTGCCTCCTCAAGAAGTCAGGAAAAAACAGTACAGCTGCATGAAAAGTAAATGAGCAGCTTTTTCTGACTCCGGAACCAGAAAATAATGACATGAAACCCAAATCCAATGCAGCACTATCACTTGTCTTTCCAAATGCCAGCATTAATTCTCTCTCTCGCAGCTCCCAGAGACTTGTTAAACAAAGGAGCCCCATAATGTACTTTGCAAGTGAAAGGTCCCGGAGTGGAAGAAGTCAACTCCAACACAGAAGGCCCTTAACAGAAACGCTGCAGCTCGCTCCAGGAGTTTTGCACCGAAGGGGATCTGCCTGACCTGGCTCCTGCCACAATCCCTGTTTTCTCCTTGCATCAAACAAACAGTTCTGCAGCACTAGCAATAGGCTGGGCTTTTAGATCAAAACTAGTGTCTCAAAACCTGGAAGTCAAGTCAACCCGTGCAAGTCACAAAGGGCTGGTTTGGTGTGTGCACAGAGCAGTCAGGCATCTTTTTATACCAGAAACAAATTCTCTGTTTAACACATGCCTGATGAGCTGCATTTTCCCTGCACACCTGGGCCATGCCCCGGATGCTGAGTGCTCAGCCAGGATGTCATCCTGATTATCCTCCCTATGCCCCTGGGGGCATTTTTGGAGCCAATTTACACCTCTAATATTTTTTGGCTCCTGGAGAGAGAACTGATTTTGCTTGCACATTGTAATCCTTTCAGAAGAACTTTTCCCTTTTCCCCCTAGTTTTCCTCACTTGTTGTTAATACTTTTTCCCCCTTAAGTTTAAAAATTAAAACCTTTGCTCTGAAAGAGAGCAAAGGAAGAATGAAGAAGCTTCAAACCAAGGAGAAAAACCTTAAAATCCGAATTTCTGTGAACAGCAGAACAAGTCTCCTCCCGCTGCATTAATGCCGCCTCACGAAACGGCGATGGCCTCTGCAGGCAGCTGCCTAAAAACACCCACGGCTCCTCGGGAACACAGACATGCAATTGTTATAATTTTTTTCCCCCCCTAAAGATTTAATTTTTCTCTCTTTACATTCAACCCCTCGGTGACTCCCGAGAGCCCTCTGCAAAGCCATAAACTGACTTTTGGAGGAGCTTTTGGACACCCCCGGCAATGGAGCGGCGCTACGCAAATTGCGTAAGGGGGCCAGCAATCCTGCGGCGCTACGCAAACAGCGTAAGGAGGGCGCCGGTAATGGCAATGGGGGAGTTACATCAGTTGCGTAAAGATACGCAAAAGGCGCAAGGGCCCTGCCCTCAGCGCTACGCAAATGACGGGAGGGCCACGGTGGCTTCCTAAGGGCTCGCGGACCTTTCCCACTTCATCCCAGTCCTCTCCAAAGGGCTCCCACTTTGTCCCAGTCCCTCCCTAAGGGCTCCCAGTCCATCCCAGTCCCCTCCTAACGCCGCTGCCCTCAGCCCTACGCAAACGGCGTAAAGGGGGCACCAGTAACGGCAAGAGAGGGGCGCTACGTAAACTGCGTTAGGCTACGCAAATGGCGTAAGCGCCCTGCCCTCAGCGCTACGCAAATGACGGGAGAGCCCCGGTTCCTTCCTCGGGGCTCCCAGTTTATCCCAGTACCTCCCAGTCCTTTCCTAAGGGCTCCCAGTTCCTCCCAGCTATCGCCGCGTTCTCGCGCTTCCAGAATTTTCTCCCTCCGCTTCCCAAATATAAAAGGGACTTTCTGTGCTGAACACCGAGCCGGGAGCACTGACAGGCTCGGCGCAGGGGCCCTGTGGTATTTGATTTCTCTACAGTTCATGTTTTTATAATGAAGGGGGAAGGGTTAATAATCTGTCACAAAGGACTGGAGCTCTCAGAGCCAATTAGTCCTCCAGTGAACCATTTAGCTGCTGAAATAAATCCAGTCTCAGGCACGCAATGAGCAGGATTCGAGACAGAAAAGCCTGTGTGGGTACGCAGGGCATTGAGCTCATGCAGATTTGTCCACAGGTGCAACTTGGTACATTTTAGTACGGAGTGCTTTTGATACACGAACTGGCCACCGAAACTCTCTTGGGTCATAACGTGCAAAGGTGGGACAGCTTTATCCAGAACACGTAGACCACACAATTTCTCAAAGCTGGATCAGAATCTGTGCCAGCCTGTGGTGGAACCATGAAAGCCACCCCCAGGAGTTGCATTTCCCATTCGGATATCAGGTGGGGACAAGTCCCTGCCACAGGAATGGAAAATCCATGGTGGGGTGGGAAGGGCCACGATGCTGCCCTGGCAGAGAAGGGGGGATGTGCCACTGCAACATCTCCCAGCAATGCTGCTGTGGGTGGAAAAACACCATTAAGCTGGGACAAAGTCTAGGAAAGCAACGGCAGAGTCTGTCTCCCTCTAAATGTGAGGTCTCCATCATCCAGACCCAAAGCCATGCTTTGGACCTCCCTGCACCAGTCTTGGTTTTCCAGCTCCTTAACTGCATCAGAACAAGGCCAAAAAAATTACTTCTTTTTATATTCTTGTAGTGGGTTGACCCTGGCCAGATACCAGGTACCCACTAAAGCCACTCTCTCACTCTCCCTCTGCAACTGGACAGAGGACAGAGAAAAAAAACAGCTAAGAATTCCTGAGTAGAAATAAGAGCTGGGAGAGGTCAGTGACTGATCACCTTCACGAGCAAAACAAGACTCCAAGTGGGGATAGTACTTATATTTATTACTAACAGGATAAGAGCCAAAGAGTGAGAAATAAAACAGTCTTAAAAACACCTTCCCCCCCCTTTCCTTCCATGTTCTCTCTCCTCCCCCCCAGCAGGGAGATGGGAGGGGATGGGAATGGGGGTCACGGTCAGTTGTTGTTTCTGCCGCTGCTCAGGGAGAGGAGTTGGAGTCCTTCCCCTGCTCCCGTGGGGTCCCTCCCACGGGAGACAGTCCTTGATGGACCTCTCCGATGTGAGTCCATCCCTCGGGCAGCAGCTCTTCCCAACCTGCTGTCCCGTGGGTCACTCCTCCATGGGGTCAGTCCCTCACGGATGAGCTGTACCGGTGTGGGTCCCCCACAGGGGCCATGAGTCCTACCTGGGAAAAACCTGCTCCAGCCTGGGCTTCCCTCTCCACGGGCTGCAGGTCCCTTGCAGGACAGGGATGAAAAAGGGCCTGCCACGGGGGTGAAGTGGCAGGCCCACTTCTCCCCAGGGGCTCAGCACACTGCCCCACCCTGCTCTGCCCCACGGGCTGCAGGGCCTCAGCTCCAGTGCCTCCTCACACCACTTGTGCTCCACTCCCTTCCCCAGCCTCGCTGCTCTTCTCTGCTCCTGCTCCAGCCCCTCCAGGGCCTTCCTCAACTCAGGGGCCCAGAGCTGGACACAGCACTCCAGGGGTGGCCTCACCAGCGCTCACTCCAGCCCAACAATCCCTTCCCTGCTCCTGCTGCCACACTCTTCCTCAGCCAGGCCACCATCCATTGGCCCTCTTGGCCACCTGGTCACACTCTGCCTCCTCTTCAGCTTCCTGTCCATCCCCACTCCCAGCTCCCTTTCTGCCTGCCTGCTCTCCAGACACTCTGGCCCCAGCCCGGGGGGCTGACGGGGCTTCCTGTGGCCAAAGGGCAGGACCCGGCCCTTGGCCTGCTTGACCCTCATCCCCTTGCAATCAGCCCATGGATCCAGCTGGGCCAGGTCCCTCTGCAGAGCCCTCCTGCCTTCCAGCACATCAACACACCCCCAGCTTGGGGTCAGCTGCACATTTGCTGATGAAATGCCTGGTTCTGCAGCAGCTGCAGATGCTCACCCCAGCCTTTAGCCAAGCAACTGGAGTTCTTGGTACAGTCAGTGCTGCTCCCACATTAGTCGTGCAGAGTTCCTGGTGTGACCAAAGGGACACTTCACTACCCCACCCATGACACAAAGGCGGAGGAATGGGAATTCCTAAGAGAGCAGAGCAGCCTGCAGAGCAATGGGGGTGATGTCTGATCACAGCTGCTTTCCTGGAGATGGCTGAGCCCCAGCTCCCAACCAAGCACCACACAGACACCTGCTCACTCCCCTCCCGGGGAGGTGGGAGAGAACTGGAAGAGTAACAGTGAGAAAACTCGTGCGTTGAGACACAGTTTATTAGGTAGTACACAGATGAGGTAGAGATGGGTGTTGGGGCTTGAAGAGTAGCTGGGGAGGTCTCTGCTGAAGGCTGGGAAACCACGAGCAGGAGAAGCCATGACACAAATGGTGTCACTCTAGTTTTGCTGACCGCTGCACCTTCTTCTTGGGTTTGCTGCTCTGGGTTTCACCTTTTTGCAGTGATGTAGAGCATTTCAGATCAGC